>NC_079450.1:10620964-10920964 GCF_903798145.1 Danio aesculapii | reverse complement strand
ATATGAACAGTCAGGAATCGCGATCGGATCTGGAAGACATGGAGGATGCTGAAAATGCGCCACAACAACCGCATCAAGAGGAAAATGAGCAGCCGCAACCCTCTAGAGAGGAAAACGCCACCCCTCCAGTAACCAACGGGCCGTCTGTGTCTAATGATGCCAGTATCAGCAGTAACCTGCAGGCCATGTCCTCGCAGCTTTTCCAGGCCAAACGTTGCTTCCGGCTCGCCCCCACATTCAGCAATGTGCTTCTCCGCCCTGCAACTAGCACTCCCCCTGCCCCAGAATCAAACCCCACCCCAGTCCAAGAACTCACACCCCCTACTGGGGAAACGCCAAGAAACACAAGTCCAGAGATCGCGAATGGAACCAATGATAAGGGTACGTTACTTACACCCAAGTGATTTGGAGCATTCTAACTTTATTTTAGATTGATTTAGTTATTATATAGCATTTGTATGTTAAACTTGCTGTTTTTCTTTACTTCATTATAGGGCTGCACAATATATCGTTTCAGCATCAATATCGCAATGTGTGTGTCTGCAATAGTTACATATTAAAATAGGATTATAGCCGATCAATAATTAATTGAGAATAGATAAGATTTGTGGAGTCATTGCAACATATAAGTGTGAAACTTTATCCTTTGCATGTGTTTTAAAGGTATTTCAAAAAAGCATAAAGCATTCAGGCACCATAACATAAAACATTTGTAATTACTATTTATTATTTATTTATCTATTTATTTATTACTATTTATACTGTAGTATTTATTACTACAGTAGCTACTTTTCCATCCACCTATTTTTATGTGCATTTTGGATGTGCGCATTAAAAAAAAAAGGTTGATAGAAACGCCAAGATGCACATAAATTTTGAAAATGCGGATAAAAACTATTGCGCATAACTGAGTAGGATAAACTTTTTATTCGATAAAAAAAGATGAGCATAAACTGCGATGGAAACACACTTACCGAACAAATTCCAGTATGTGCATTAAAAAAGTACATGTGATTTTGTTATAAGAAATTATGTGATGATAAAAATGTTTGTGAATGGACAAACCAGCAGGTTTAGTTTAGTTTTTTCACAAATAGCACTATTCAAGCCATCTGGTGAAATTGTATTCATGTCGCAATATACAGTTGAAGTCAGAATTATAACCCCCCTTGAATGTTTTTTTTTTGTTTTTTAAATATTTCCCAAATGATGTTTAACAGAGCAAGGAAATTTTCACAGTATGTCTGATAATATTTTTTCTTCTGGAGAAAGTCTTATTTGTTTTATTTTGGCTAGAATAAAATCAGTTTTTAATTTTATAAAAATCATTTTAAGGTCAACATTATTAGCCCCTTTAAGGTTTTTTTTTTCGATAGTCTACAGAACAAACCATCATTATACAATAACTTGCCTAATTACCCTAACCTGCCTAGTTAACCTAATTAACCTAGTTAAGCCTTTAAATGTCACTTTAAGCTGTATAGAAGTGTCTTGAAAAATATCTAGTCAAATATTATTTACTGTCATCATGGCAAAGATAAAATAAATCCGTTATAAATGAGTTATTAAAACTATTATGTTTAGAAATGTGTTGAAAAAATCTCTCAGTTAAACAGAAATTGGGGGGGGAAAAAATAAACGGGGGGGCTAATAATTCTGACTTCAACTGTATATCGCAGCAAAACAAAATATCGCAATGTCAGATTTTATACTGTTTTTCTGTTTTAACTCTGCAATAAGTATTTCAACAAGAAGTATTACTGATCAGAAATACAGTAAAAGCTGTAATATTATGACATTCGATTGCAATTTAAAATAATTATTTTATATTTAAATATATTCTACAATGTTATTTATTCCTGAGATGGCACAAGCTGAACTTTCTGCAGCAGTTAATCCAGCTTTATGGTCACGTAGTATTCTAAGGGGCTGATTTGATGTATAAGATTAATGTATGTATAATGTTGATGTATATTGAAAATGGTTGCTAATATTTCAAGAATATATCAGGATTTTTCATAAATAGAACCTTCAGAAAACATGATTTATTTAAAATAAATATTTTTAATGTTACATTATTTTTTATATATTAAAGTATATGTTTTTATATATAAATGGACGTTATTTACGTTATTACACACTTTTCCAATAAAAACACTTTTACTGAAAAATATGCTTTTTTTTTGCTAACTTCAAACTGTTGAACAACAGTGTTCAGAAAACTTTTTTTCCAACATGTAAGTTATGTAGATTAAGAGCCTTTAACTATAAGACTGTGATACTCTTACTCGCACTTTTAATTCCATCAGGAAGGTCGTGCTTCTAAAACTAAGGCTATATGATTTGCTGTACACAGATCCTGACTCTGATTCTGAGGGCAGTGAACACAGCAACCATTCGTTTCACAGCGAGAAAACTCTTTCTGAGCGACTGGAGATTCTGACCAATCAGGGTCTCATTCAGGTGGTGAAGGTGTTTTTGGATTGGCTGAGGACGAACACTGACATCATCCTCATGTGTGCTCAGGTAAATATGAATCTTGATATCATGCAAAGGAAAAAAAAACATTTTTTAGTTCTTATAACTAATCGGCAGAAGTACCTCCTTTTTTGCAGTGTTTACACTTTGGAAATAGGAATGATTTTAATTATAGGAATGCGTTTTGTGGGGTCTAACCTATCACAATAGTTTAATAGTCACTGCATGCAATATGAAACACTGGCAAAGGAATGTAATACAAGTCTTAATGGCAGTTTCTGTAGGCGATTTCATCTCTTGATCCTTATTTTTGCTTTCAATTATTTAAAATATGTCTACACACAATCTGCATTTCATCATAAGTTCATAAGCATACAACAAAAACCTAAGGTGCGTCCCAAATCGCATACTTATGAACTATTCTATGCTATTTTGTAGTGTAAATGGTGTATTTAGTGCGTTCACACTGAAATATTCATTTTATTCTAAAATGAATGAGTGCACTTTAAATACCCGGATGATGCACTTATTCAGTTAATTTAACCCTTACGGATGTGCAAGCAAAATTCTGCTATGAGAGTGATTATACTGCCTCCCGATGGTGAATGCAGATATACTCATGGCAGGTATTATTTGGTAGTTTGGTTATTTATTTCACTAATTTATCAACCGTCAAACGTCATCTGGGATAATATGCTGTTGAGTAAGCAGTGTGCCATTTGGGACGAAGCTATAGCTTCCATCCTCTAGTTCTAGTAATTTCCAGCTTGACTTTACTGTCGACTTGCTTCACTGTTACTTCTTTTGTTTCAATTTAACCATCAACATGTTTCAATGGAGAAATGTAGTTCTCTTGAGACTGCTCTGGTGGCTAGTCCCTATAACTACCATGTGCGAAAGCCTCTATTGTGCATTTTGCTCAGTTTGCTGCCTGTTTTGTTTTGGTCCTACAGAGTTCTCAGAGCTTGTGGAACAGGCTCTCAGTGCTGCTTAATTTACTTCCCGAGGGCAGCAAGATCTTAGAAACAGGTGAAAAATATAAAACAATATTTATCACAATAAAAATTATTCAGTAATTTTCCTCATGACAAGATCTTATGCATCTGCTTCTGTTGTAGATTTAGGTCTGAATAAGGATGTAACAGAGCTTCTAAGTGAGTGTGAGCACCCTAGTTTGGCCCAGACATTGTTGTTACCTGAAGATGTGGCTCTCCGACATCTTCCTGCACTCAGCGTAGCCCATCGACGCCTGGACTTCACTAGCCAGAGACCCCCTCTTACCCCTCTGGATGAGGTAACTGTCACACTTATTGCTCAGGAGATGGATGCAGTGCCAGCTGTGCACTGTTTAGACTTTTTAGGTATTTTTAGGTATTTCCTAATATATTTTTCTTCTTGAGAAAGTGTTCTTTCCTTTACTTTGACTGAAATAAATGTTTGTTTTTTAAGTTTTTTTTTTTCTTCTTTCAAAAATGTAAAAACTGTTAAGGTGAATATTAGGGCTTCACAGTATATCGTTTCAGCATTGATATCGCAATGTGTGCATCTGCAGTAGTCACATTGCAAGATATGCAATGTTGAGTCTGAATTTTTGCTCACCAGAAGCTACAGAATTGTATTTAATTACCGTAATTATATGGAATTAGTATGATGTCTTGATTCTAGTCCATAAAAAGTGAAAACAAGGGTATTTTACTTACACCACTGACAGATAATTTAGCTTTTTTAAGGAAAAACTCTTAATTTGAAGTTATTTCTTATTTATTTGATTTAAGGTGAAAACAAGACAATATTTTTACTTGCTCTAGGATTTTTTTTTAAATATATTTGGACTAGAAACGAGACAAAGCAAAGTAAGAAAAGCATTGTTTTTTGAATTGTGGTTGTTCAATTTCTGTACTTGAATACAGTTAGATTATCTTGTGAAACCGTATTCATATCGCAATATTTATCGCTGAAAAATAAAATATCGCAATATCAGATTTTTCCAATCTCGTGCAGCCCTAGTCAACCCCTTAAAAATATTTTTTTCTATGGGCTACAGAATAACCCATTGTATTAATTGTCCTAACTTGCCTAATTAACCTTTAAGTGGCACTTACAGCTGAATACTGTCTTATCAAAACTATTATGTTTTAAATAAACAACACTGTTAAACAACACTTAAGAAATATTTGTAAAAGAATTCAAATTTGACAGGAGGGCTTCAACTGTATTTTGTGTACGGTTATCATTTATTTCTTTGTTCATTTATTTAAAGCTGGATTGAAAACATGCTACCAGATTGCTGAAAATGTTTTTTAATTATAAGAACTTTTATAAATGGTACAGTAGTAAACACAAAAATATATAATATGTAGTACTATTTAAAGTTTTGGGGTTAGGTTTTTTTATTTGAAATGACAAAAAATAAATGCAGAATCTTACATATATATATATATATATATATATATATATATATATATATATATATATATATATATATATATACAAATATATATATATATATACAAATATATATATATATATATATATATATATATATATATATATATATATATATATATATATATATATATATATATATATATATATATATACAAATATATATATATATATATATATATATATATATATATATATATATATATATATATATATATATATATATATATATATATATATATACAAATATGTACACACACACACACACACACACACACAGAAGTCAGAATTATTAGCCCCCCTTTGAAATTAGAATAAATACGGTTTTGAATTTTTTAATTCTGACTTCAACTGTATATGTGCTTTTCTTGATGCTTTTCACAAATATATTACTGATTTCGACAGAGATTGTAATAATAAAAATGTTTGTATAAATATATTAGATTATTTTTGAGAAATTATGTGACACTGAAGATTGATAAATTCTGCTTTGCACTATTGGAATAAATTTCTTGTCAAAATGTGCACATATATAAAACTTTTATTTTCAAATTGTACAAATATTTAACAAAAATCACTTGTTAATATTGTTACTATGGAGTTTAATTTATGCCAAAACAATTTGAATTAGAATCATTAATTTCAATTATTAACAATTGTTATTTAATAAAACTGAATGTTATATGCCATTAAACATGTTTTGAATTTGAATTTCTAAACTTTAAAAATCTCACATAAAAAATTAAGTTGTCTTAAATTTCAGAAGTTCAATATTATAAACGTATGTTCAAACTTCAGATTTAGATTTTTTGTGTTTTGAATTCATAGACTGCTGATAGCCAGTTTGTAGAAATACAGATTTAAGTTTTTAAGATGAAGAAATTAAGAACATCAAATTCAATACTCTTAAAATGAAAAACCAGAAATTCAGATTGTGAAATTCAGATAGCACAGAAAGTAGGTCAGGGTTGATCAACAGTAACCTATTATTAGCTCCTTATATTACTATTATTATTTGCTATGATTTGTGCAGTAAGTGCCGCATCAGTGAGCATTAGTGACATATTTTAAAAACATGGAAAAACACTTGTCCCTTAGAATTATTAGCTCTCCTGTATTATAAACCCTCCAGTATATTTTCCCCAATTTCTGTTTAATGGAGAGATTTTTTTTTTTTACAATCTGAATTTATAGTTTTGAATTTTAGAATACTGAATTTGATGTTCTGAATTTCTTTATCTTAACTTAAAAGTGTATTTTTACAAACCCAATATCAGCAGTCTAGGAATTCAGAACAAAACAAATCTGAAGTTTGAACATACGTCTATAAAAATCTGATTTCAGATGTTCAATATTCAAGTTTACAAATTCAAATTAAGAAATTCAAATTCAAAACATTCTTGATGGCATATAATCAGTTTTATTAAATTTCAATTGTTTATTCAAATTAACATGATTCAAAATCAAATTGCTTTGGCATAATTTAAACTAGTAACATAGTAAAAATATTAATAAGTAATATTGTTAAATATTTGTACAATATAAAAATAAAAGCTTTATACATGTACACATTTTGACAAGCAATTTATTCCTATAATGCAAAGCAGAATTTATCGATCTTCAGTATCACATAATTTCTCAAAAATAATCCAATATATTCATACCAAAATTTTTTTTATTACAACAATCCTTGTCGAAATCAGTAATATATTTGGGGAAAGCATCAAGATATATATATATATCTTATATATATATACACACACAGTTGAAGTCAGAATTATTAGCCCCCGTTTTTTCCCCCAATTTATGTTTAACGGAGAGCAGATTGTTTTCAACACATTTCTAAACATAATAGTTTTAATAACTCATTTCTAATCAATGATTTATTTTATCTTTGCCATTATGATAGTACATAATATTTGTATTCAGCTTAAAGTGCCATTTACATAAAGCCTTCACTAGGTTAATTAGGCTAGTTAAGGTAATTAGGCAAGTCATTGTATAAGGATGGTTTGTTCTGTAGACAATCCAAAACAAATATTGCTAAAGGGGGTAATAATATTGACCTTAAATTGTTTTTTAAAAACTAAAAATTGCTTTTAATCTAGCTGATATAAATAAGACTTTCTCCAGAAGAAAAAATATTATCAGACATACTGTGAAAATTTCTTTGGAAATATTTGAGAAAGGAAAAAAAATCACAGCAGAGATAATAATTTTGACTTTAATTGTGTAATAAAATTAATATAGATTAATTAATGCATCTTCAAAAGGATTTGAATCATTACATTTTTTTGAATATTTGCTCATACTTGAGTGTCATAATGCAGAGTAATGTATCCTTAAGGGAAAATCAAGTTGCTTTATCCAGCTAATTAGAATGCGGAGGATTCATTCCATTGCATAAGTGTAATTAACATTCAGTCATTGGCATTCTCTCATGGTTCTCTTTTATGTGTCTTTTTCTCTGCGCTGTCCAGTGTGTGGTGCGCGTGTGCTGTATTCGCAGCTTCGGTCACTTCCTCACTAATCTCCAAGGCAACGTGTTACACTTCAACCCAGAGGCGGGCATCTTCACAAGCATCAGCCAATCAGAACAGGACAACCTGGTTCAGCAGGCCAAGGCCCAATTCCGCATGGTAAACAACATGACATTGAATTATAATGAAAGAAACGCACAAAACCAAACTATTAGTGGAGCAATAATAGCTTCGCTTCATTTTGTTGCCCTTGAAACAGTAAATCCGCTTATTTCTTTTGTGCATTTAAATGCGGCATTTCAATTGGTGGTTTTAGCAGTGGTAGCACTTAAATTCATGCCAGAATAGTCTTGGAAAAAGTGCCTCTAAATGATAGGGTCCTCACAGATGTGTCTCCAGTAAAGAAAACGAGGCTTTTTATATAAAACCTCACCACACTTGTGAGCTTTTGCTTGAGAGCCTTATGTTGCCAAGCAACCGTGCAACCCTTATGGGTAGAACAAATGATGGTTGAAGTGCCACCTTGCTGTGCCGGTGAAGAGGCGGCTCTTTCTGGTACAATTTCATTAAAACCTTCAGGACCTGCGAATGAAAAGAGCTTGTCATGAACTGCCAGACATCCATGGATTAAGACTGTAGTCAACAGCACGGGTCTCGCATAGGACGCCACTATACCGTGACCACTGCAATCAGCATGAACTTTGCATCCCTGCTGTTAACACACCTCAGAGTTTGCATGATTTTCAGGAGGACCTGTTAGCCTTAGTTTGCAATTGAGTCCAATGTATTGTTTTGTTCCCATAGATATTGATCGTACGTTACATTGTCGAAGTGTAAATAAGAAAAGCATCCTCTTAATTTAGACTTCTATTGTCGCATTGTTAGATTATTTGTCTCTCGTGTAAGGCTAGTGGAAGCAAGGGATTTCATACAAGTGAATCATTCAGCCTTTAGGCAAAATTCAGTGTTTTGAATAATCATAAAAAAGGTCACTTATGTAATGCATGCAGATACGAAAATAAACAAGCATCTCGTTTATGGAGATGGATAGACGCAAAAACTCTAATCTTATTATAACAATAATATATTTGGATTAATATTCTAATTTATCTTTTCATATTTGAATGTGTTTTAAAGAGTAATTTGTTTCTGTAATGTCAAAGTTGATTTTTCAGCATCATTACTCTCATTAAATTTGAGAATTCTTTTATTATCATGATATACTGCACAAGAAACGTATTATGTTATATTACAGTGGTCCCTCACTAAAATGCAGGTCACCTTTCGCAGTCTCTCTGTTTACAGATTTTTTTGTTTTATACACTTTGACATGCTTATTTTTATTTTTTACAGCACATGTGTTTTGTACCCTGATTGGCTGCAGACCATTGTGAATCAATCTCCTCCATGTCGCTGTATAGTACAGAATGCGTTCAGCTTGCCAAATTACCATTAGTCTTCGATCACTAGCAATGTGTTTCAACAAGGATGCAAAAAGGGTTGTAACCGTCCACAACAAGACCATCGTAAATGGGTTGACACACATGTGCACATGTTACTTTCGACTGTCATGTGCACGGTGCTCCCACTGTGCGACCCCTTTAAGAATAAAGTCTGCTAATTTTGTGGATCAGTAACTGCAGGAAAAAGAACATTATGCTGGATGCCAACATTATGCGCACGAAAGCTAAAAAGCTTTATGAACCTTTTGCTGACAGCGATGAATGTTTGCACCTGACAACAGGTTTTGATCTTTGGTTTCATTCTATAGTACTGGACTTATTTTTCTAGGAAAGTTTGCACTTTAATAAGTGTTTAAACAACAGAGAAACGTGTAAAAATGTTAATACTTGTCTGAGAAAAGTGTGTAATGAGGGGATTTACGGCCCTAAAACATCTATAATAATTAGTTTTTAAAAAAACTGACTACTTTGCGGATTTCGCCTATCGTGGGTTATTTTTATAATGTAACTGTCTCGAATAATGAGGGAACATGATATTATATTATATTATATTATATTATATTATATTATATTATATTATATTATATTATATTATATTATATTATATTATATTATATTACATTACATTACAGTGTTTCCTCTTGGATTTTTTCCAGCTGTAGCGGCAGGCCTTTTTTTTTACACAGATCTACCAACTACCTGTGGCGACATTTCAATGACAAATGTCGTGAGCGCAGTATTAGAAGTCGAGATTGCATTCATGTAATAGCCTACAAGCATGCTAATCTCTTTGCTTGCGCGCCGATTTCCTCTGCTCGTGCACAAAACTTTTTGCACGCCCCCTCACATGTAAGCTGCTTCAAGAGCACGCAGATCTTCTTGTGCGCTCAAATAAACGCTGCTGAAGTGCGATTTAGTTCGTTTATGTAACGAGTATGTCTCCAGCATTTATTATATTTGCTAGGAATATTTATGAATGCCTCCAATAGACCTACAGAGAGATATTATGCATTTTGAAGTAAAGTGAAACAGCTATACATCGTGTTTGCTGGCCTCACGCATCACACACCTGTCACAGTCAGTCAGCACGTAACCTTAAAGGGTTAAACAAATGACGCACAGCACTACTACGGTTACAGAAAAGTTCACGCTGTTATAATTCACTTACCTTTTAATACGTTTTGGTGCGATTATCACGCGCTATTAAAATGTAATGTTTTGAATGATAAGCTGTAATGTAGCCGTGGCGGGATGAATTTTGGCGTGGCGTGGCGTGGCGTGGCGTGGCGTGGCGCCCCGCCATGGAAGAACGAATGTAGCGGAAACCATGTATTATATTATATTATATTATATTATATTATATTATATTATATTATATTGTATTGTATTGTATTGTATTGTATTGTATTGTATTGTATTATATTATATTGTATTATTAATGTTAATTGTAATTGTGCTTAATATTTTTGTGGAATATATTTATATAATATTAATCAAAATATAATTGATCCATATTGATAGGGATGTGACCAGATCTCGAGCTACAAGAACTGAAAATTGTAGGCAGGATTGAATTTGTAAATCAAGTGCTTTGCACATACCTGCAAACCCAGGCTGGTCTCGGTGTTGCACGTCACTCATCTGCTTGGGCGGGTGTGACAACTGCTTTTTTCACCGGAGTACAAAGACAGCAGCTTCCAAAAGCAAAGGCTGCTACAACTGTGCAAACACATTTACCATGTGATGGAATAGCACTTTAGATATACTTAAAGTCTTAATCGTTGTAAACACAAATTGAAGTAATTAAATATTCCTATTTTAGTTACATATTTGAAGTGCTCTACAGACTTATAAACTCCGTAATCAAACTATTACCATTGTGAAGGACTTTGTCGCATTTTGCGTCAGGATAAGCCATACACACATGGCTGTTTGACACTATTTTCTGCACCTACAGAGTCAGTAAAGCACCACAGACACACATCACCGAGTGCGTGCACACACAGTGATCACACCCGTCATCATCATCATTTATGCCATTTAGAAAAAACAAAAGTTTTCTTTCATTCGCCGTATGATATCAAACTTCATTAAAACAGCTCTCTCCTATCAGTCCATACTCGCATCCAGCAGCTCAGAGTTCATTCAGTCAATAGAGTAATAGTAAAATATTTTACGGCGTCTGCCTGTCATTTATGGCATAATTCATTAAAATAGAAGTAAAATAACATTCATTACAAGTTTATTTAAAAAAGCACCATACATTTTTGCATTTTTTTTTCCAGTTGAATTAAAAACTATTTTCCATTCATATATTTCATCATTGAGGATTCCAAAAATAGTCTTGTCTCATTCTCGTGAACCCAATCTCAAGTCTCGTCTCATCTTGTGGAATAAGCATCTCGTCACACTACTAATATTGACCTAAACATTTTAAAGTATAACAAGTTTAGAAATAAGAAATATGTGTTTGCATATAAATCTAAACCAGAAACGGGTTAATCTTCTCAACGAGTGCACTGTAAATATTACATTTAATCTCTGAAGCCATTTTACATTTACAGAAGAGCAAACACGAACAAACTCTCTGACTTTATGTACTCTATATATACATTATTCACTTGGAGTTGGGAAACAGCAAGGTGCCCTGTTTGCAGTTCAAGGTTGCATTTCACCACGGTTTAATAATTAACCTTACTATGGACCCTTTAAGCTTAATCTTAAAACCAAATTCTCAGGGAATCATTGGGCTGTACCACCTGTGTTGTCTTTATATATGTATTTGTCTCCATCTTTTTACAATATGCTACTCTCATGTGTTTCTCTCTTCTGCAAAATATGTTCATAGCTGCTTATTCATACCTTGTGTTTACTGAGGGAAAATCTGAGTACTGTTATGAGGTTACACAGAGGTTTCATTGACCTTGTCTTGTCCACAGGCGGAGGAGGAAGCTCGCAGAAACCGGCTCATGAGAGACATGGCCCAGCTGCGCCTGCAGGTCAGACCAGTTGTTTTTAGCTTCCATTATAGTCCCTCTTAAATCAAAATTCAAGTTGTTGTTAGTGTGAATATGTCATAAGGTAAGCTAGCATGCTCCAAAATAGTGACAATTCACATTTAGAAGACCTAAATAAAGCATGCAATGTCTTATTTCTACCTATTAGGCCTGCACAATGTTGGAAAAATCTGACATTGCGCTATTATGTTTTGCTGCGATAAATATTGTGATATAAATTAAATTTCACCGGATGATTTGAATAGCTTTATTTGGAAAGATGTCATTCATTTAGATCGACTGGGGTGAATAGTTCTGCTATGCAGTGCATATTAAAATAAAATAAAGAAAAAGCAATTATAAATGACAGAGCAAAAAGAAAAGTTAAATAACAGTGCTTTGTGCTTTTCTGGTGAGTCTAAAGGCTATCACACATCGGATGTGTCGCTCAGCGCCGCGACACGGCACGCACATGACAGTTGAAAGTATCGCACACCAGATGCGCACATTCGCATGGTATTTAAAATGAAACTAATCAGATGGGGCTCTGTGGCGCGGCAGAAATATGAGCAGTGTCCTGAGCTGTGGCTGGGCGCCGCCAACTTGCGGCACCGGTGTGTGTACCCTGATAGAAACCTATGTTTAGAATTCTGAAATGTGTGGCGCTACGAGGCGTGCCACTGAGCGGCTCTTCTGGTGTATAACCCCCTTAACAGTATTCAACTACAGAAACTAAACAATCAAACGTAAAATAACATTGTATAAATAATTTTTTAATTCATAATATTTCATATTCTTTATGTTTGAATCTTTAATAAATCTAATCCTGCGATGCGACTCTTGGTTGCACACATTGTGAGATCAATGCTCAAACTATATATTGTTCAGCCCTACTACTAATATAGATTGATTCATTTTAGGACATTGCCTCTTAGATTTTCTCATTAAAGAACCCTTATTATGGGTTTTTGAAAATGACCTTCCATGTAGTGTGTAATGCAGCTCTAAGTGAAGTGAAATATCCAGCTAAGGCTTAAATCTGAAATTGCACAGTGTTTAAAACTATTGATTCATTTATGAAAGAGTCGACTCATAGTGGTCTAAATGAATCGTCTTGATAAAGAATCTTTAGCCGTTTCGGTTTGACGTCAATACGAAACTTAAGCTCCACCCAATTGTTGCGTGTGCAAAACCCTGGCCCCGCCTACAAACACAGTAGCAAAGTAAAAGAGGAAGACAAACACTGTAGCAGATCCCGGTTGAATCAAGTCATGTAGACGCTTTTGGTGGTTGAAATTACTGGAGTTTTCTGGGATAAATAACAAAACAGGGGAGGGTGGCGGGAGATGGGTCTGAAATACGGTTGACTCCCGGGAAAAACAGGAGTGTTGGTTGGCATGCTCACACATACACTATATGCACTCTGACTACTTCAATATTGTTGATAAGCTGTGGTGGGCATTTCACTCTCGCGCTGAACACTGTTGACTAATTGCAACAGGCTGTCATCGGTCCAATCAGCGAATCATATGGGAGTCACTGGGGTAATTAGGTAAAAATGAATTCATATTAAAAGACAATGAAAGTGTTTTTTGACCTTGCATGCATATATCCTGTTGTTGGAGACCCTCAAAACCAAAATTTTACCCTTTTTAATGCAAAATAGGGCCTCTTTAATAAAATGCTCTCTTGTATCTGAAACTTCCCATCCTTATCAAAACGATAAAGCTGCAGCTTCAATTGGTCATTTATTTACATGTAACCAAGTGTTCATATAAAGGGTTCACATAAACACTTGCAAATATGAGAAAATAATATCTGATAGTCAACAGTGTTGATCTGAACTCTTTCACATTTATTAGCCAGAACAATGAGGGGAGGAACCACATAAAGCTGGGCTGTTGAAACGTGTTGTGCACAGAGAGGGGGAAAAATGCAGTGCACACACAAATAAAGTCAGTTTACAGGCAACTAACAACTGTTTCAAATTTAAATGAGCGTTTTTCTTGGCCTTCTGTTTATGTCCAGTTATTTCACTTCAAGGGCAATGAATAGGAACTATCAATTGCCTTAAAAGTGAAATTACTAAACCTACTCACTGGAGCCTGAGAAAAATGATCATTTTAGAAGAAAATATCAGATATAGGCACTTTGAGGTTTTTGCATCTGAACTCTTCACATTTTAAACCCTTACACAGCTACAGTTGGTAAATAAAGCGCTATGGTACATATAGTCAGAATTATTAGCCCCCGTTTATTTTTTTTCCCCAATTTCTGTTTAACTGAGAGAAGATTTTTAAAGATAAATTTTTTATTTTATCTTTGCCATGATGACAGTAAATAATATTTTACTAGATATTTTTCAAGATACTAGTTTTCAGCTTTAAAGTAATATGTAAAGGCTTAACTAGGTTAATTAGGTCAACTAGGCAGGTTACGGTAATTAGGCAAGTTATTGTATTACGATGGTTTGTTCTGTAGACCTTTGAAAAACAATTTAGCTTAAAGGGGCTTAATAATTATTTATTAAAAACTGCTTTTATTCTAGCCGAAATAAAACAAATAAGACTTTCTCCAGAAGAAAAAATATTATCAGACATACAGTGAAATTTCTCTTACTCTGTTAAACATACTTTGGGAAATATTTAAAAAAAAGAAATAAGATTTAAAGGAGGGCTAATAATTCTGACTTCAACTGTATATCGTAGTGACTAAACAATTCAGACAGTGTAAATATACTTTCCATTGTGCTCAGTGAATGAAGTCTGGTTTCACAGTAATGACCGGTGAACTGCCGCAGCACAGACCAGAAAATGTATACCTGTTTGAATTACACTGAATACTGTATTTTAATGTTGAGAAACCATCAGAGAGACACCACAATGCTATTGTATGGTAGTCAACATTTGAACTGTATCAAAATCTTTCATCAACGTTCTTCTAAAACGACTAAACTATACCCCATTCTTGTCTTAGGACAATGGGCTTTATATGCACAGCTAGTGTTTATCAGCCAACAATAAACCTATGGTGAAGGGTTAATCTGACTATTTTAGATTTCATAAGGTTTCTTTTACAGCATTAATGTTGTAATTTAATTAAAATACAATAATTCAATTCAATTCACCTTTATTTGTATAGCGCTTATACAATGTAGATTATGTCAAAGCAGCTTCACATAAAAGGTCATAGTAAATTGGAACAGTGTAGTTCAGTTTGTAGTGTTTAAGTTCAGTTCAGTTTAGCTCAGTTCAGTGTGGTTTAGTAATCACTACTGAGAGTCCAAATATTGAAGAGCAAATCCAACGATGCGCAGCTCTATAGATCCCGAACCATGCAAGCTAGTGGCGACAGCGGAGAGGGAAAAAAAACTTCACTAAATGGCGAAAGTGAAGAAGAAAAACCTTGAGAGAAACCAGGCTCAGTTGGGCACGACCATTTTAATTTCTTCGCTGGCCAAACGTCTTGCGCAGAGCTGCAGTCTCAGTGGCGGAGGCTGGAAGCTGGCCTCAGCGAAGACTCGTCTGTCTCTGGAGCGTCACAGGAATCAGTCTTATGTTCTCCACTCCTCCATGACCACCACAGTAGCTGCTCAGGATACGGCCTGGTCCAGGATATGGAAACCTTGGGATCATCTCGTCGCTGGTCTTGGATCGAATAAGATCCAACAATAAGTTAAATAGACTTAAGCATCCATTTAGTTGTTCATGTGTAAAACGAGATGATAGACCGTGTAAATGCAAGCGCCAGTAGAAGCAGGTTAGCGCGGAAACTCCATTTGAAAATACTGGGATCAAATAAATTGTCATATTTTAATGACATGCCACAAAAAATGGAATTTAATGCAATGCTTCTTGTCTGGTCTTAAACATGGCAATTTTGTAATGGTGCGACAATTCACCTGAAGCGATTGCGCTGGCTGACTGAACATGTCCGTGTGCATATACCCCATTTAGATTTTTTTGATTCACTTCAATCTAGGGGTTTGGGTTAGCTCACCCAAAAATGAAAATTACCTCATCATTTATTGTCCCTTATGTGCTTTTAAATCTTTGCGTTTCTTTCTTCTGTTGAACACAAAAGATATTTTGAATAATGCTTAAATTTTTATAGTAGTATAAATAGAAGAATAGAATAGATCTTTATTGTCATTGTCATAGCCATTTGAGTTCTGAACAAACCAGTTTCTATACTCAAGTACATGTTTTAATGTATTATTATAATAAATAAAACTGCCACTTTTCTAATTCAAAATGACATAAATATAAACACATTTATTATACATATACATTTACATATTTCACTATCATAATGCAAGTCATAATAGGAAATAGGAAACTATTTTTAATACAACCCAACACATGATGTTTCACTCTGATATGCAGTTAAAAGGAGTACATTCACTGAGGGGTTCTGTCACTGTGGTTAATCCTGTGCCTGAATGTAGTCAATGCCACCTGCACTGTGATTTATGGTCAGGACTTGACATTAACTTTTCTGATCACCAGTCACTGTGGCTAGTAGATTTCCAACATTACTAGCCACTCACCATTTTCACTAGCCACATTTTTGTTGTTGGGAAAACATATTTTATATGTATAAATTTGCTAAAATTACTTTATTTAGATGTTGTGTTATGTCCGCATGCCTTCTCATTAGGGCTGCACGATTAATCGAAAAAAGATCACGATTTCGATTTGACCCTACACACGATCTTAATTCAGCTTTTTCTACAAGTCAGGAGAGAAGCAAGGCAGTCGCACAAGTCTTTACAGCAACATTGACACCTTCAATTGATGTTTAAAGTGTCACATACTGTATTTATAAGGTATAATTCACCCAAAAATGTCATTTCATGTCTTCATGTAATGATGTATTCGTGGCCGCAAAATCACACATGAGTTGACCGCCAGCTGTTTGTTTACTACCGAGAACGCGCACATACACGCATGACACCTACTTTAGTGAACACAACCTGCATAGGCTGTGAAAAACTGGTTATGAAGTTGTAAATAACGTTCAGTTTGTTGCACGGAGCGATCGTTTGAGGGCCATGCGGGAGGTTTGATTTGCATGTATGTGTTTTTTCTCACAGTGACAGCAGCCATGAGCCGCAGTAGGAAGTGAAAGTGAAACCTGTGCGCACATTTAAATGATCATATGGCATTTTACAGTTATGATTACGACAAGCATTTGATATGTTTTTCTTTCATAGCGAACACAGTGTCGTGCCTGAAAATAAATGTTTCTGTGTCAGTATAACAACCATAGCCTATATAAAATGTTGAATATAATGCAAGAAGGAGTATGATAATGACAAAATTCTAATTTTACCAGTGAAAACAAATGGTCTAATAATGTTGTCAATGGCAGATGACAAGCACATGTCTTAAACATAATAAATCAACTTTATAATTATCAATAGCTGTATTGTGATGTAATCATTTTACTGTGAATTAATAAACAGGACATATTGAAAGTCTTTTCAAGTCCACCATAATGACTATGCAAAATTTAGAATTTTAACCAACAGTAGACCCACACATAGGCCTAATATTATTGTTGTTGTTTTACCATATGTTTGAGAATTAACAATAATTATAGGCTGATCATATTAACCTTAATTTTACATTTACAGAATCATGAGAAAATTGGGATCTTGACTTTAAGCAAAAAAATCTTGATTCACATTTTTGCCAGAATCATGCAGCTCTACTTCTCATTCATTTCACTTTTTGTGTGTGTTGTGTATGAGCTTGCTCAATGTGCATGAGCAGATGGGTTGTGTCGCATTGCAATTCGTTTTTATTTTACATGACTTTACAGGGCTCAAAATTGAGGATTTACCAAATTTAGTCTGACCACACCAAAAATAAATAAATAATTTCTTAGCCACAAATTTTAAATGTGTCAAACAAGCAAAATATAGCTGTAAACATGAACCTTTTAATTAAAAAAACTGACATTTAAAAAAAGAACTATTGTCATTTATCTAAAATATGCACAGTAATCTGTCCTAAAGGTCTCAGATCAGCAGTTAACTACACATAAATGGGGAGTTAATCTCATATTAAACCAATGTTATTGTAAAGGGGGATAATAAAACCATATTAACACAAATAACTGTAAGCAAAAGAAAGCAGGTAAAAAAACACACTGTGAGTGATAATGAAAAGATGATCATGCACACACGGGTAATGATAGACCTGTTAATAATCTGTTAAAGGAATAATTAAAACGAAAGCAGTGACCGCTGCTGCTTATAAAAGGATATATGTTTATTTTATTTTATTTTTTTTATCTTGAGCTCTTGAAAGCAGCAGGGCTTTGGGTGCACAATCATCGCTTTCTGTCCAGTCTATTTCAAAGAGAACCGATTACACCAGTTGCACTTCCTTTAGGTATGGTTGCTTCACGCAAGTAAATGGGAGCGCACACGCTTTTTAACAGTTGCGCGTATCACATCACCTGTGCACGCGAGTGATCATCCTCTCATTCGGTATTCACCTGCTGTTTTACCTTGTTGTTTTTTTCAGTCATGCTGCTTCTCGATTCTAAGAGCACTTTTGCATGAATATTGGGCCACCTTTATTGTCGAACCCTGCTTTTAAAAAAAATGAAATTTAAAACTGATTTCATACCCGCCAAAGTGACTTGTGGGAGTGTTTGTCCAACCCGCCATAGCTGAAATCTCTCGGCATTTGGGGAGTTGTCGGGTGTTAATGTCAAGCCCCGTTAAAATTTATAGTAAATTTTGAAATAAACATAGCGAAACGTTAAGAGTTATATTTTCGCTGGAGCAAACAGCTGTGATGATGAGGGGAGCGCCGAGAAAACGCAAATGGCAATCCCGATTGCTCTTCTGTGACATTGGGGTACAAGTGATGCTAGTGTTTCTATAGCAAAGAACTGCAAATATGAGCAAATTTGACCTGCAGATTGCTGATTAAATGAAAAAAACGAGTTAAAAACAGAGCTGAAGTCTGCCGGCACTAAAG
Organism: Danio aesculapii; assembly: GCF_903798145.1. Classification (NCBI taxonomy): domain Eukaryota; kingdom Metazoa; phylum Chordata; class Actinopteri; order Cypriniformes; family Danionidae; genus Danio; species Danio aesculapii. The sequence continues at coordinate 10,902,104 of NC_079450.1, read as the reverse complement.
GGCACTCAGGCGATAATTTAGTAGTGTACAGTTTGTAAGCTAATCGCAAAACTTTTAGGCATGCTGAATAGAAATGTAAAAATGGCCTAGTGCCACCCATGGTTTTTAACAAGTGAAAGGTGAATAATGATGACCGACTTCATCTGTTTAAATTAATCATACAATTCAAGGCACTTCTGGGAACCTTTAATGCATATTACTAAATGTAGTGATTTAATTGGCTTTGTGATGAATGGTTTCCTCGTGTCTCTGTCTGTGCAGTTGGAGGTTTCTCAGCTGGAGGGCAGTCTGCAGCAGCCTAAAGCTCAGTCCTCCATGTCTCCTTATCTGGTGCCAGATACTGCTGTCCTCTGCCAGCACCTGGGGCTGCTCAGACAGCTGGCTGCCAGCGGATGCTTCATCATCATCATCCCTCGCACAGGTCAGATGCTGGCCTCCGCCAGTCTCCTAATGAGGATTTACACATTACTAGGAAATCTGGGCTGTAAATGAGGGTTTTCAAGCCTACAAATGCTATGGAAATTTACCTATTTTAAATGTCTCTTGTGAATACAGTTGAAGTCAGATTTGTTTTCCCTCCTGAATTTTTAGCCCCCTGTATATATTTTTCCCCCAATTTCTGTTTAATAGAAAGAAGATTATTTTCAACACATTTCTGAACATAATATTTTTAATAACTCATTTCTAATGATAGTATCTTTGCCATGACGACAGTACATAATATTTGACTAGATATTTTTTAAGACACTTCTATACAGCTTAAAGTGACATTTCAAGTCTTAACTACGGTAATTAGGCAAGTCACTGACTGTGTTTACATGGACATCAGTAATTTAAATATTTGCCTTAATCTGAATAAGACAATAATATGATTAAGGTGTTTACATGAGTTGCTTTTTGAATGTTCCTGTCATGTTCCCGATTTACATGTTACAGCACATAGATCGATTAATGTCATTGCGTCACCACTCTATCCACATTTCCTACAGAGTTTCATGTACTTTCTGTGTTTAATGTTTAAGTTGTCGACTTTAACTGCAGTTTAGCACTTTCGCTTTCATTCAGGAACATTTCATACATGCCCCTCGTAACAAATGAGATATTGGATGCGAGTATGAACTGCTGGAAGAGTGTTTTAATGGAATTTGATATTGCACACCGTATGGGAAAAAAAATGTGTCATTTTGCGATGCAGGTATCTGTGGTCCTCCACTGACTCTGTTGGTGCAGGGTGTCAAACAGCCATTTGTGTATAGACTATCTTGTCGCAAAATGTTGCAAAAATGCTACACAACAATATTAGTTTGATTGCAGTGTTTACATGTCTGTATTGCACTTCAAAAATGCGACTGAAATCGGCATACTCCACATGTCTTAATTCGATTTCTGTTTAGTTCAATTATGACTTTCGTCGGATAAAATGAATCAAAAATTGCCGTTTACATGGTAGAGTCTTAATCAGAGTATTGTGTTAATCTTAATTAAATTGGATTAATAGTGTCCATGTAAACGTACTCAATGTATAACGATGGTTTGTTCTGCAGACAATAGAAAAAAAATATATAGCTTAAGGGGGCTAATAATATTGACCTTAAAATGTTTTTTTTTTTAAATGCATTTATTCTAGCTGAAATAAAACAAATAAAAACATTTAAAAAAAAAATTTTATATATATATATATATATATATATATATATATATATATATATATATATATATATATATATATATATATATATATATATATATATATATATATATATATATATATTATAACAAATATTGTGAAAAATTCCTTGCTCTGTTGAAATAGGAAACCCGAAGCATTTCTGTAGCAAAGAACTGCAAATTTGACCTGCAGATTGCTGATTAAATGAAAAACGAGTTAAAAACTGAGAAGCTGAAGTCTGCCGGCACTAAAGTAGACTGAGGCGATAATTTAGTGGTGTACAGTATATAAGCCAATCGCAAAACTTTTAGGCATGCTGAGTATAAACGGGTTCATGGAAAAGTCATGGAATTTTGACATGGATATTTAGGCCTGGAGTATCATAGGAAATATTGTGAAAAGTTCCTTGTTCTGTTGAACATTATTTGGGATATATATATATATATTCTAGTATTTTTGACTGTACATGTTTATCTGGCTATGTTCTGCTGATCAGCTAGATATCAGTTCTTTTACAAAAAAATTATAAATAGTAATAGTAAAAAATTAATTAATAATTGAAATAAACTGAAATTACACCTGTGATTGTTAAACATTTTACTACACTTCAGTTCTTTATGTAAATACACAATGTTTTTATTATCCAGATTCACATTTAAAGGAATATTTTACCCAAGAACACATTTTGTCATTTACTCTTCCTCCTTCCTTGTTTTTCTTATTATGGGTGTCAATGGTTATAGGTTTGCAGCTTTCATCAAAATATTTTCTTGTAGGTTAAGCATAAAAATGAAGCTACTATCCTTTTAAGTTTTTTTTATTTTATTATTTTTTTCTCTTTCTGAATTTTATATTTTTGTTATTTTTGGGACTTAAAAGCTGCTTGTAAATCACTGTAAAGTAAAAAAAAAGTAATGTTCAAAGCCTTTCAAAAATCATTCTGAATGAATCAGTAGCTTGTCAGACTGACCCAAAATGATTTCGAACTTTATTCAGTCTAGAAACTGGGAATTTCATAGAAAGAAAAAAATATACAGTGGGAGGCTTGTGAATCATCTTGGCATAGATATTTGACGGATGTCTTGCTTAATTTAATTAACTTAACATAATATTTACTCTAGTTCTTTTTGATCGCTACATACTTTAAATGATTTAAGATCTAAACTCCTCCAGTTTGGCACTTATATGCAGTAGAAAGTAATCTCAAGTGGGCATTTTGCACAGAAGGTGCTCACTGGCAGGAATGATCAATCAATGTGTGTTTGTACAAATGGCTTGACTAAGATGAATTTCTGCTCTATTGCAGTGATTGACGGTCTGGATATGCTGAAGAAAGAGAACTCTGGAGCAAGAGATGGCATCCGGTTCCTTGAGACAGAGTTTCGGAAAGGGAACAGGTACATCTTGAGCTTAGCAATACTAAGATTGTAGCTATGTTACAAACTGTGGAGCTTTGACCTGTAGAAATATGATTATAATATGTGTTTGAATTTGATACGGGACCAATTTAAAGGGATAGTTCACGCAAAACTGAAAATTCTTTCATTTACTCTCCCTTGTTTCAAACCTTTAAGTTTCTTTATTTGTTCAACAAAAAAGAAGATATTTCGAAGAATGCTGGAAACTTGTATCCCCTGACTTCAATAGTATTTATTTTTCACATTATGGGTGTCAATAGTTACTGGTTTTCATAAAGGTTTGGGAAAAACAACCTCTTTAAGGACCCTGTAAGTTAATAGGGTTTAAAAAATAAATAAAATAATTCACCATACTCCCCCACTCACCAGTTGATTGAATTACATTCAAAGGTTCAAGAAACCCTTGAGTACTTTTTTTTTTTTTTTTTTTTTTTTTTTTAATTTGTGTGTGTTGAACATCAGTTAAGACAACGTTAGCTCCTGTCAGCTTTAATTGCGGGGAAAATTATATAATTTTGAGCTTTTGTCAGTTATTTCCATCTTCTGGGTTTAAAATCAGTTTTGGGATGTCAAAATTGGAGACGTATCGCTGTCTGCCTGTCCAGTGATGACGTGTTGGTTTCTCGTTATTATTCATAGACTGAGTTTTCTTATCCTATGAGAAGACCCTGCTTAATTATTTTTGACTGTACGTGCTTTGCGATGAGAGACGCATATGGACAGACCTGCCAAGCTGTGAGACTGCGGCTTTACATTGTTGCATGATTTTACCCGCAATGCTGTCACGCCCGATACAGCAAAGCTGTTTGTGTGTAGCAACCATTTTTGTCAGGAGAGCTGTATGAGAATTGGTGGACTTTGTCTTTTTTCAGTTCAAGACACATCGCCTATAACCGTGCTGCTGTGTTCACCCAAGTTTAAATTCCTCCAGATTACCGACAGGGCTAATGTTTGGAATAGACAGGGCAAGAGACCTGCTGCAGTGCTATCCACTGTGTCTGCATTTAGACCCAGGGACTGAGGAGGAGAGAATCTTCTTCATTTAGTGTTTCAACATGATTAGCTTTATAATGATATAACAAATTGGGGTTATGAGTATATATTATATATCGTACATTTTTGAGTATCTGTTTTTATTATGTAATTCAGAAATAAAATTTTAAACACTTTTTAAATATTTCCCAAATGATGTTTAACAGAGCAAGGAAAATTTCACAGTATGTCTGATAATATTTTTTCTTCTGGAGAAAGTCTTATTTGTTTTATTTTGGCTAGAATAAAAGCAGTTTTTAATTTTATAAAAACCATTTTAAGGTCAACATTATTAGTCCCTTTAAGCTAACTTTTTTTTTCGAAAGTCTACAGAACAAACCATTGTTATACAATAACTTGCCTAATTACCCTAACCTGCCTAGTTAACCTAATTAACCTAGTTTAGCCTTAAAATGTCACTTTAAGCTATATAGAAGTGTCTTGAAAAATATCTAGTCAAATATTATTTACTGTCATCATGGCAAAGATAAAATAAATCAGTTATTAGAAATTAATTAAAACTATTATGTTTAGAAATATGGTGAAAACATCTCTCCGTTAAACAGAAAATGGGGGGAAAACTAAACTGGGTGGCTAATAATTCAGGCGGGCTAATAATTCTGACTTCAACTATATATTTATAAAGTACAACGTAAGAAACATGTATAACTGTACTTATATGTATATATATAATAGTACTTATTATTATTATTATTAAGCTGAATCTTTATGAGAAGCCCAAAATCTTACATTCTCGATACTGACAGGTGCAGATAAGTCCCCTTAATGTGTCACAAATGGGCATTTATTCTCACTTATTGTGTAACAGGTACATCCGCTGTCAGAAAGAGTCAGGAAGAAGCTTTGAGAGGGACAAACTAAAACGTCAGGACATAGAAGCCTGGTAAGTCACCTGATGTTTATTCTTGTTTTAGAGCATGAAGCTTTGTATGGTTTTCTGCATGCCCCTGTGTTGACGATTGACTGTTATACAGGCACCTATATAAGATGGTAGACAGCTGTCGTCAACTGACGGGATCTCAGAGCAGTGGAGATGAAGACACCGCCGGCATGGTCACCATTCTCACAGGACACTCATTGGAGGAGCTCAGTGAAAGATCAGCTTCCATGAAGGTCAGTCATGCATAAGGCTCCAAGTGAGCTATTATGTAAAAAGAGTTTTGTTTTGGTAGGTGCCAGACCATGAGGTTGTTTTTATTGCATCAGTGGAGTCGCACTTCACTGGATCACCCTTCAGCAGTGACATTTGCATTACACTAAACCTTGAAATTCATAATAAACTGATCTGAAGCAGTTTCAATTGATAGAGAACTACACCAGCATTCTACACTATATATTACAGGTCTTTATTTTTTATTTAGGTTAAACTGATTTGACACAATCTCACATTGAAAAAAGTGCTATAAAAATAAAGATGATTTGAAATGAAAAATTTTAAATGTATTATTCACTCACTGGTCACTTTATTAGCGCACCTTGCTAAGACCATGTTCTACTGCATTTTCTTTTCAGAACAGCTTTAATTGTTGATAGCATTGATTCAAATATGGACAGAAAACATTCCTCAGAGGTTTTGGTTATTGACATGATTGCAGCAAACGGTTGCTGCAGGTTTTGTCAGATTTCTTACATTGTAGTGCATTTCAAAGGTGCTGGGATTGAGATCTTTGAGGTCGTTTGTCTATTGTGCTGCCCCTGTATATAACTTGACAGCCAGATAAACTCTTCTTAAAGACTCTAAAGACACTTACTCCTTGTCCACCTGTTTGAAACATACAAACAAGTAATCAATAGTAAGCTTTCCTTTTTACTAATTTAAGTAACATGAAGGTGAATTAGTCACCTGATTTCCTTTTAGTTTTACAAGTTTAATGCATTTACAAGCATATTCATATAACAAATGTATATCTAATATGAAATCACTTAATTGCATAATATCCAAATCACCTTTGTACAAACTTTAAAGGGGACCTATCATGCCCCATTTTTACTAATAAGTAGGGGTGCTCCAATCGGTCGGCCAGAGATCGGTATTGGCCGTTAATCACATTTCATGACTCGATCGGTACTCTCTAATCTCATGAACCAATCACAATTGTTTGTTTACGAGTTTACAAGCAGAGGACACATAAGAACTGAAATCTTTTTTCATATCAGAACTGAACTGAATTGTTTTCAACAATATTGCAAGTTCATTAAATCTTGGCTGAAAATATTAGAGAAAATAAATAAATAAAATATTTTTAACTTGAATATTTAATCATTTAACTTATCGTAATATTCTTATTGCAATAAACAGTCGTTTATTGACCTATTTCTTTTTAGTAAAGAAGTAATTGATTTATAGCTGTGCATTTTAACTTCATATGCATCAAATATGCTCTCCAAACTTCATTGAGACATGTTGTTTTTTTTATTTTCTTTTATCGTTTGCAATGTTTCCAAATTGCTTTGTTGGGGATTTTTCTTACCAATTTTTTGTTTTATCTATTGTTTCTGTAAAGCTGCTTCTGACCATGACATGTCCACACTGAATGGTTACAAGAGACATATTTAAGGAATTATATGCAACATCCTCAAGTTATTCTCTTAGGTAAGGACAGATCTCCACTTAAGCATCATACTTAGTGGGAAATGAGCTTAATGCACTATAAAGCTTAAAGCATCAGAATCGGTACTCTATATCGGCTGATCACCATGACAAGGAATTGGTACTCTGTATCGACTGCAAAAATCTTGATTGGAGCATCCCTACTAAGTATTATAGGTAATACTCCCTATGATTACTATTAAGTGTATGCAAAAATAAAACACCCCACAAATAGTGATGTGCAAACATAGACAATGGTTTAAACAGTTAACAGCTACCTGCAATGCTACAGTAGTACTAAGATGAATACACATACCACGGGATTGGTTTCAGATAATATAGATGTTGCTCTCTTGGGCTTCAAAGCTAAAAGCAAACATTTAAAGGGATTGTTCTCAGAAAATCATGTCATCATTTACTCAGACTAGTTCTAAACCTGTTTGGCTTTCTTTCTTTTGTTTTACACAATATTTTTTAACAGATTTTTTTTAAGAAAGCTGGAAACCTGTAATCATTGATCATTTGCTTTTCCATCTATGAAAGTCATTGGTTAAAGGTTTTCAGCTTTCTTTAAATCTATAAATGTATATCCTTTTTAGTGTTCAACAGAAACTCAAAAGTTTAAAACCACTTGAGGGAGTAATATAATAGTGAGTACATTATGTGGCAACAAAACTACAGTGAACTCGCTGTCATGTTTAAGAAACCAGTTTGAAATTATTTGAGCTTTGTGAGTTGGTATGTTATTCTACCTGAAATAAAATGTTGCAAGATTGTACACTTTGTTCATAAAAGGTGGTCAGCAACAATAGCCAGGACTGTAGTGTTTAATTAGTTGTCAATTGGTACTAAGAGGCTTAAAATGTGGCAAAAAATATCACCATTGCTATACCACCATTTTTATAATGCAGAATGGATCCGTGTTTCAATTTGTTTGTCAAATTCTGACCCTACCTTCTGAAGGTCACAGCAGAAATCAAGACCCATCAGACGAGGCACATTTGTTTCCCAATTTTCATGTATAATTTTAGTGATGCTCTGTGAACAGTTGCCTCAGTTTACTTTTCTTAGCGCTGGTGTGTTCTTCTACAAAACTCTGACCTCTGGCAACACCAATACCTTTTCACCCACCATACTGCTGCTCTCTGGATGTTTTCTGACCATTCTTTATGAATCCAAGAGATATGTGTGTGTGTAAAATCTCAGTAGATCGGCAGTCTCTGAAATACTCAGACACCAACAATCACATGACATTCAAAGTCACCTAATTCACCATTTTCTCCATTGTGATGGTCAGACCAGGTTGTCTTGACTCTACGTGTCTTGTTCATTGAGTTATGCTCCTGCTTTGCGATTGGTTCATTAGTGGTTTGTATTAAATACATGGTTCACCCAAACATGAAAATTTAAAAAAAATTTTATTACCCTCATATCATTTCAAACCTGTAAGACCTTCGTTCTTCTTCACAACACAAGTTAAGATATTTTTGATGAAATTCGAGAGCGCTCTGACCCTCCATGGAATGCAATAGTCATGACTAGGGCCAGAGGGAATCTGTGGACATTTTTTGCTATTTCTGCACAGAATTTTGTTAAAAATCTGCTGATTTTTGCGTAATGATTTTGTGAGTATCATGACTAAAACCTTAATATATGAAATAAAAAATACTTTTTTAACTTGTATTTAATGTTTACAAAGCAAATCCAATTAGATCCACTTCATTTGGTAAACAAAGCAAGTCTCTCATATAATATCTGTACTAAAAGACAGAAAATATTACTTTACAAACTATATTGTGAATAAATCATATAAATATTTTCATATTAGTCAATAAATTTACTGAAATTAATTTAAAAAACTAAATAAATACAAATTTACCCACATTTACACTAGTAAATAAACTCGATGGGCTAAAAATATGCGGAATTCTGCGCACGCAGATTCCGTGTGGGCCTAGTCATGACTTTTAAGCCTAGAAATGTACCAAGAACATAGTCAAAAGAGTCCACAAAAGTATTCCCATGGCTTCATAAAATAATTCATTTTTTCTTAATAGAAATGTAACAATGTCATACCAACTAGACCTAGTAGAATTTTTTATTTTTCACCTCTGTTGGTGGGTCTTCTGCACTGAATGAGCGTTTTTAGTATTGCCGGACACTCTTGCACTCTGATTATAGAAACGCCTGTTTGGGAACTAAATTAGCTTCTATTTGGATCTTCACATTTATCATTGCACAATAGAAACTACCAGTGACATAAGTCTACGCTGATTGTGCAAATTGCTGACATACGAAACATACTTGCATGACATATTTTTGACTTTGCTGCATAGTTTTGCTTTCTCAGCCTCAGTGCTATGTAGCCCTACAAGTTGTCACAGATGATTAAATAATCTTTTTTGCTCTTTCATTAGCATAACTAAAATATCTACATTCCATCTCTGTTTACATAATCTTTGTATTTATACAGCATATATGCTTCATTTCATGTTTTTGTTGGCTGGCTTAAAGGGTCAGTTCACACACAAATTTTATATTCTGATTTGAATTACCCTCATGTCATTAGCTCCCTGGCTTTTCGAGGACAGTCATAAAATGTTCAAAATCTAGAAATGTACCAAAACCTACTCAAAAGAGTCCACGTGTCATTGGTGGTTCAATTAATGAGGCTACGAGAATAATTTTGTGCACAAAACACCCCCAAATAACAATGTAAATGTCTTTGTAAACATATTTAAAGATTTCATTAGAGAAGTCATTTTATTTATTTATTTTGCCCATCTTAATCAACAAAATACGTAAGCAGTGCAACATAAACTCACCAGCCACTTTATTAGGTACACCTGTCCAGCTGCTTTTTAACGCAAATTTCTAATCAGCCAATCACATGGCAGCAACACAAGCATTTTTGCGTGTAGACATGGTCAAGACGATGAATGGGGAAGAAAGGTGATTTAAGTGACTTTGAATGTGGCATGGTTGTTGGTGCTAGACTGGCTGATCTGAGTATTTCAGAAACTGCTGATCTACTGGAATTTTCACGCACAACAATCTCTAGGGTTTACAGAGAATTGTCTGAAAAAGAGAAAATATCCAGTGAGCGGCAGTTGTGTGGACGCAAATGCCTTGTTGATGTCAGAGGAGAATGGCTAGACTGGTTCGAGCTGATAGAAAGGCAACAGTAACTCAAATAACCACTCGTTACAACCGAGGTATGCAGAAAAGCATCCCTGAATGCACAACATTTCCAACCTTGAGATGGAATTTGGCATCAACAACAAGAAAGCATGGACCCATCCTGCCTTGTATCAACGGTCAGGCTGGTGGTGATGGTGTAATAATGTGGGGGATATTTTCTTGGCACACTTTGGGCCCATTAGTCTCAATTGAGCATTGTGTCAACGCCACATCCCACCTGAGTATTGTTGCTGACCATGTCCATCCCTTTATTACCACGGTGTCCCCATCTTCTGATGGCTACTTTCAGCAGCATAACGCGCCATGTCATAAAGTGTGAATCATCTCAGACTGGTTTCTTGAACATGACAATGAGTTCACTGTACTCGATGGCCACCACAGCCACCATAACTCAATCCAATAGAGCACCTTTGAGATGTGGTGGAACACGAAGCCACGAAGGATTAAGGCAGTTCTGAAGGCAAAAGGGGGTCCAACCCGGTACTAGTAAGGTGTACCTAATGAAGTGGCCGGTGAGCGTATAGTGCACTCATAAACACATGACCTGGACTGACGCAGAAGAAAAGAAATTGACAAATAAAATTATTCATGTTTTCCTAATAGAAAAGCAACATTATTACACCAACAAGACAGTGGATTTATTGCAGAAAATGTCTGCTTTTCAGTGTGTTCACACCATAGGACCTGGTAACAATTTTAGTTATAGGAACGCCTGTAGGGGAACTAAATTAGCTTATACTTGGATCTTTGGACCTATCAATGCACAATAGAAACTAACGTAAGTTTACGCTGATTGGGCAAATCCATGACAAACAACATCAACACAGTATTTTAAAGTTGTACAAGACATAAACACCCATAAAGCTAATGCTGGCAGAATTTATATTTTGACTTTGCAGCATAGTTCTGCTTTTATCACTGCTGTTGTCACAGGTGATTTAATCCTCCTTTCTGCTCTTTCAGTCGCATAACTAAAATATCTACATTCCAACCCTGTTTACATAATCTTTGAGTCACTGCATTTACCCAGCATATATGCTTTATTTCATGTTTTTGTTGGCTGGCTTAAAGGGTTAGTTCACCCAAGGAATGTTATTAATTATGCACACTCTAGTCATTACAAACCCCTGAGACCTGAAATCTGAGACCTGCCTCATTTTTTCATGACTCATTCAAAAAAAACAAATCCTCAAAGCTGACCATATGCCATATGTCTTAAGTGTTTCTCAACCAAGTTCCTGGAGGACCACCAACACTGCATGATTTAGATATCTCTTTTGTCTGTCACTATTAAATCGTGGTCAATTCAACTTTTTGCCCCATATACTTCTATTCATATTGATGCGAATGTGGCAGACCGGAAATGCAAGCTTGTGCGACAAGTTCCGCAGTTCATTGCATTGCAAAGATCAAGCTTGGTGAAGCATGTAAATCGCATTACATGACTGTGTGAGGCAATTGAAGATCAAAACATGACTTCTTTATACAGAAATGTAAAATATGGACCAATCGCTCACTTTTATGTCTAATCATTTTGTTTAATCCCACCATTTTTCACAGCCACATATGACAGAATTTTGCATTCTCAAACAGTAGTGTGAGTATGGTTTTGCAGGTCTTTCAGTCTCTGCTAATGAGCAGATGATCTGAATCAGGTGTATTTGGTTAAGGAGACATGAAAATGTGAAGAGCTGGTAGTCCTCCCTGAATGTGGTTGAGGAACACTGCATTAAGTGGTTCATTCGGAAAGTGATCAGGAGATGAGAATACTTTTGCGTGCACATAAAACAAAATCAACTTTATACAAGTTTCTTATCCTCAGTGTCAGTATAGGGGGCGCATTCACCAGAGCACTGTGCTCTTTGTGAAGTTAATTTCTAAACTAATTTTGAGAGGATCACATGCTTTTGATTGAACCAGGTTAGCTAACAAATCATTCACCAATCAGACCATTCATAAGTCACTTCAAATAACCAGAGTTTCAAACCTCAGTTATCTTTGCCTTCAAGAATCCCCCTCACCCCCAATCCTCCCCCTATTCCTAGATACGGTGGCTTGGCAGTTCAGTGGTTAGCGCTTTTGCTTCACAGCAAGATTTTCACTGGTTTAAGTCCTTACCAGGCCTATTGATGTTTCTATGTGAAGTTTACATGTTCTTCCTGTGCTCGCGTGGGTTTCCCTCAGGTTCCCTAGTTTCCAAAGACATGCAACATAAGTAAATTAACTAAACCAAAATTTTCACCACAGATGAGCTCTTAGCCAGCAGTATATCTCTCCATAGCAATACCTAATTTGTCTTTAGCCAAAAACAGCAGGGGAGTTCTCGCTGTCTACCTGAGCTTAAACTCCCTCCTGTTTGCAGGGTGAGAGGGGAGCCCCATGCTCGAGGATCTTGTGGGTTTATTAGAAGTTGTTGGTTATTAATTTGTGCGTTATTAAAGGTGTTTTCTGTCACTACTTGTTTAACCTGCATTAATGCAGACTAAAAATAGACCAAGACTAAAAATAAATATGGGACTAAAAATAAATATGGGTTGTACAAATTATAATGATAGATTTCTATATTTAGCGTTATCAGCAACAGTACTCAATATTTTACAATTTATTGTTATTCAGCTGATTATTTCTTCATTTTATTTTTTAATAAAATTACAGGATCTAAGTTCTGTTTGTTAAAACCAAAAGTGTCTTGCAGTGCTGTTTTTGTATTAAATGCAAGCAGCAATTAAGAGGACAAGCACTTCAGAGCCAGAATGAGTAAAGCAGTCCAGAGGCAGAATGAGCAAAGCAGTCCAGATGCCAAAAGCAACAAGTTTAGTAAGGAGCATCAGACAAAGTGAATCAATAAGTTTTTGAAAAAATTTGAAGTATGTAATTGCCGATGCCCAAAATGGCTGACCTGGGAAAATCAGGCATCCAACTCGGCATGCTCTGCCTGATGTAAAGAGATACATTTTATGAATTTTGGACATGATGTGATTCAATTTTGGTGAAAATGGGATAAACGACTTGGGATAATTTCGATTTAAATAGGTTTTGCAAAAAATTCAAAATAGCATATGAGGGTTTGAATCGGCTTGAGCCATGGAATCAGACGAAAAAAGAATTTTGATTGTAGGCCATTCGGTTCAAAAGTTATAACGATAAACATAAGTGAAACTTTGGACAAGTGGTGGCGCCAGAGAGTTTGATTTTGAGAGTTCTGGTTAATGTTGAGACTGCCCTCATATCATTGTGCCAAATTATACAACTTTCACACATCCCGTTATAAGGTCTGCCATTTAAATCAGGCGGAAGAAGAAACAATGGAAGAATAATAATAATAGTAAGAATGCCAACAAAAACAATAGGTGCCTACGCACCTGTGGTACTTGGCCCCTAAGTTTGTCTCCTCCCCTTTTTGGCTGATCCGAAAAATAGTCTGATCTGTGACTAAAAACATTGTTATCCGAACCGTGAGAGTGATCCAGTACACTGCTATTAAACACTTTATAATCAATCATCAGCTAAGTGTGAACTCTTGATATGTGAGTTGTGCTTAGTCAGACCTCGGATGCGCCTGTGTTTAGTTTCAAACAGAGGAAGCAGTGCTCAGGCATCTGGGGTATATATCAGTGCTCATGAATATGAATCAGAATCAGTTTTATTGCCAAGTGTGCTTCACACACACAAGGAATTTGTTTTGGCTACAGAAGCTTCCAGTGTACATAAAGTGACAAGTGACGATACAAAATAAATATGGAAAAAGAAATACGATAAACATTAAACAGAGATGCGTTTAGTCAAAAAATCTGGATGTTGAATTGTGTGTACAGATTTGTTAGAAATATACAGGTTATAGGGTGCTGTGTACAAATGCGAATGGAGAAGGTATTGCATTTATATTGATATAAGGTGCTGTGTACAAGTGCGTATGAGAAAATATTGCACGTTTATTGCACAGTAGTGGAATATTTAACTGTTCATAAGGTAGACAGCCTGAGGAAAGAAACTTTTTTCCTGTGTCTGGCTGTTTTTGTGCTTGGTGCTCTGAAGGACCGACCAGTTCGAACAGGTAGTGTGCTGGGTGTGCGGCATCCAGAGTGATTTTGCGAGCCCTTTTCTTACTGTGGAAGAGTACAGTTCTTGAAGCGTAGGAAGGGTTGTGCCAGTGATTTGTTCAGCAATCCGGACAATATGCACAATATACTGACACTGATGTGAGGAAAATGTGGAATAAAGTAGTTAAATTTGCTTCTTAATGTTCCGATTAAACCACTAAAGACACACTTTGATTGTTTTTTGGTAGCTTTCTGGTATAAAAACAAATTAAGAGCTGGTTATTATTGACAGAATTTTCTTTTGTCTCTTTAAATCATGTCAAAAATTTCAGGGAAAATGATTGTAGAGTGTAAAATAACTTTACAAAGGAGCAGCTTGTTGGTTAGTTCCTGTAACTGAGTTCCTATAACCACACTTGTTGTACTAGAGTTGTTTTGTAAGAAGAAGCTGTGCCGCAATAACACTGTTTGTCCACTAATATATCTGCAGGCGGCTGTCCAGGCGGTGGCAGCAGCAGGCATGGAGCTAAAAAACATCACCGAATTTTACCGACAATGGAAAGAGATGGGCTGAGAAACGGTGCGGGACGCAGGGGGTGGACTCGGCATTCGGCTGATCGCACACTCACTCCCCCTCACTCTCTCTATCTCTCTCGCTCTCTCTCTCCCACTTTACTGCTCTGTCTGTATATGTGTCTCCAGGACAAAAAAAAACCTCAAAAGATGGAGGGTTGGGAAGGATGGAGGTGCAGAAAGTGATGGGAGAAAAGAGAAGTCAGAGGCACAGGGGCTTAAAACGTACAGCAGAGCCTCCTCAAACCCCACGCAGGAGGGTTAATAGAAGCTAAGGGGGTGAAATAAGTGCGCCATAACCAGGCAGATATACCGATGAAATGAGTGTATATGTTTTTTTGAGAGAGAAACGAACATTCATGTGCATATACATCACAAAAACATAAAATCGAAATATATAGAACAAGTTTTTGGATGATTTTTGTTTTGTTTTCGTCTTTTTTTGGGGATGAACTGCCACCGATATCTGTGTTTGAGAACAGAAGTCATCCTGTCTAGCGTTTACCCTCGGCTCTAAGGGTCATGACGGATTCAGGGTTTAGGGTGTACACTTCTTTTTTTGATGATTTGTTCTTTCTAACATGGCTTTCCCCCAATTTTTATTTTATTTTATTTTATTTTTGCTGTGTAACTTGTGGTTTAATGTATTGTGTTATCTGTGTATGAGCAGGAAGTCTGGCAAAATGGTTGCTTTTATTTGATTTTATTTTTGTATGTCGTACTATTGCCTTTGTATGCTGTGCTGAACACACAGGAATGAGACGTCATCTGACTCGGGTCACACGCGGCTGAAGTGTTTCTGCTCAAAATGAAACTGCAGATGCTAGTCAGCTGAATCTAGTTCCAGCCGATCGCCATCACATTCTCATAGTAATTGTCCCATATTGCACAATGCAAAGGAATCCGGTGTATGTGTGAGGCAGTGCATTAAACAATAAAAGATTTCATTTAAAAACATTGTCTCTTTTGTCTGTTGTGGTTGGCGAGTCAAGTTTTTTTTTTTTTTTAGGAAATGCTTGGTGAACAGAAGTGCTTTACTTTTAGATAGTGGTTTCAAACTCAATTCCTGGAGGGTCACAGAGCCGCAGATTTTAGCTCCAACCACCTCCAGATCACACCTGCTTAATAGTCTCTAGTAGTCTTGAACACCTTGATTAGTTGCATCAGCTGTGTTTGATTAGTGTTGAAGCAAAACTGTGCAGAGCTGCGGCTCTCCAGGAATTGAGTTTAGGACCCATTCCTTTAGAAAATGTTATAAATGTATCACTATTATTTTAGTTTTTAAATTATCTTTGACTGTCTGTTATTATCTGTTTTACAATTAAATGTGTCCTTTGATAGCCTTCAGTCTAATATGCTGATTTAGTGATTAAGAAATATTTGGTTTGTTGAAAATAAATAAATAGTTAGGTTTATTTTATTTGTTAACTGATGTTTTACCATTCAAATATACCATTAAACAAGATTTATTTTTGTTTTTAAGAATAAATACATTTAATGAAATATTTTTCAGGAAAAAAAGGTTTTATTTAAAAAAAAACGTAAATTTTCTTGTCAATTGTGTAAGTTTAATATAAAACATTGTTCCACAATAATGTTTTATGGATTTAATTAGCATTTATTTTATTTGACGATTGGTAAATGTAAGGAAATAACTGTTTTCAAGATTATTTGATAATATTTAAAAAGAACAAAACATTAAATGGTATAAATGCCATTTCTGACACCTAAAATTTTGGCATATATATATATATATATATATATATATATATATATATATATATATATATATATATATATATACACACACACACACTGTATACACACAAGTTCAGACAGTATGGAAAATGCAAATTTAAAGAAAAAGGTGATTTCTAAATGTAATTTGACTTGTATTTCATTGCAGACAAAACAAGTGGAGTTTTGTAAGCTAATTTTGAGAGGATCACATGCTTTGATTGATTGCGGCTGATCCCGCATCACAATCATTGTTGAATCAAATCAGGTGAATCCAAGCCCACAATAAAAAGCCCTGTTTGTTTTACTTCCAGTATCTTCGTTTTTTTTTTTAGAAGAATCACCCCATTTCCCCCTTTCCTCTACCATGGGGAGCTCTCAAGACCTTCCTAATCTCGGACCCCCTACTATGCTATTCGACCAGGTGGGAGCCCTGGGCTCAAGTATCTCTCCCGGGACAGCATGCCAAACCTGCAATCACTATCAAATAATAGCTAAGTGTGAACTCTTCAAACATTATTTAATGTGTTCCTCATGATTTATATTGTTTTGTTTTTTAAACACATATTTCAGTTTTGGTTCTTGCAACACATTTCATAACAAGTTGTAACAGTAAAGCATTTACCACTTTCTAATGTTGCCATTCCTTTTCACAACACTTAAAAGGCATTTTGGGACTGAAGACACCACATGATGAAGTGTTCTGCAAACAATTCTTTAGGTGGGCAACAGTACAGGGTCTTCGTTGTCGCATTTTGAGCTTCAAAGTGCACCACAGATTCTCTATTGGAGACAGGTCGGGACTGCAGACAGGTCAGTCAACTTTGGACTTTGTAATGTGTGGTTTTGCATTGTCTTGTTGAAATATACATGGAAAAGAGGGCAGCATATTGTGCTCAAATCTCTTTACTTTTCAGCATAAATGGTGCCATCACAGAAGAGTGTTGCAGGCCTGAAAGACGTAAATTTACAAATGAAATAAAGTTGACCAGACAAAACGTGAAATATGTTGTTCATATTGTCTGCAAAGACATACAAGTTAAAGCAAATTTGGAGATCACTACTTTTCCATATTATATATAATGTTTTGCCTTAATAGTTCATAATTATATTACAATTATAAATGTACATTCTAGGTCTAACTACAGGAAAATATATTTGTGATTTTGGAAATGAGGAAAGGATGCTGTTTTAAAAATATCAAGAGACTTATTTATTGAAACGCAGAAAATCCTCCATAACCTGGTCCTTCTCTCTCCTGCTCCAATCTCTGGCCCTCAGTGTCTGGTTGGTTTAAGTAGGTCTGTGTGCCCTCATTCAACCACATTCCCTGTCTCGTGCCCTCAGTGGCTCTGGGCCTTCAGCCGAGGTCTCATTGTGGCTTTATGGCCAGTTCTCTGGCAAACACCCCAATGCCACACTGGCAGAGAATGAGGCTCTGCCCCACTTATAGAGGAGAATGATTCACAGTCCAGTCCAATGACCAAATGTAACCTGGGGAGGATGTGAAGAAGATCGCCTACTACAGATCGAATCTAAACCCAATCTTCCCTTTCACTCTGTGAATCCAGCTTCGATAATCAAAATCTAAAAAAGTTTTCTGAACAGGCATACATGACTTCCATCTTCTGTTAAATATAAAATACTTAATGATTAATTTAACAAAATATTACAAAATATTATCAATGTTAAGAAAAATAAACAATATTATTACTATCTCTGCAAAAGTTTAATAAAAAATATCCATTAACTAATATTTTCTTACATTTGTTTATAATTTGTATGTATATATTCTTTTATATGTTTATTTTATTCTGTACTTCTGTACCTGTGCAGGTACATGAGATATTTTGTTTTATTTTCATTTATTTTAAATGATTTATTTATTTTACGAGTCATTAAATAGTTGACGCATCTGACTCCTTTTAAACAGCGAATTGTTCACAGCTGTAAAAAGTATAAGCAATATTACTCTTGTAGGCCTATTTATTTAAAAACACAGAAGGAAGCATCGCTATATCTTTATAACGATCTTTATACTTTCTACTTAAATATGGTTATAAAAATGTTAAATGTCTGTTCAGAGCCAGGCGTCACGGTGGCTTAGTGGTTAGCGCTGTCACCTCACAGCAAAAAGGTCGCTGATTCAAGCGTAAAACATATGCTGGAATAGTTGGCAGTTCATTCTGCTGTGGCAACCTCTAAAATAGAGACTAAGCCAAAGGAAAATTAACAAGTCAATACATTGATGATTCAACGATATCTTTTTAACAGTGAATTGTTCAGAATTAACGAGTTGTTAATTAGTTGAGTTGTTTCAAGCACATAAAAAATACAATACAATACAAAAATTTTGTTTAATAAAATCCTTAATAATAATTATTTTGTTTAGTTTTTAAACTGATTCATTTTAACCAACGAATCATTTACTGTTGCACACGTAAAAAAAAAAAAAAAAACGAACAAAACGTTGCTATATCTTTAAAACAATCCTTACTACTGGATAGGCCTACTCGACTATACTTATTGAATAATCACATGTTCAGAGCCAGTAGGTGGCTGAGGAGTGACTCAACTGTATCTGTTCGTAAACGATAAATGCTTTGAGGTTTTTTTTAAGAATTAATATAATTAGAGATTTTGTTGGAGAATAATGTAAAATTTTAAAATAATATAATTTTTTAATTAAAATTTTTTAAATTACTGCAGCAAACCAGTGTAGCAGACATTGAACAGTCATGATCACTGAAAATAAATAATTCATTGGATTTACTTTTTTTAATTTTTTTATTAAGCTAAGTGGTTGCAATATATTAATATAGGCTGAATTCAAACAAACAAATTAAGTTGAACATTATTACAATTAATTAGTTTGTTTAAATTTAGCTCATATAAATTGTTTGCAACCACTTAGGCTACCTCAGGGCGCACTCACACTACAGTATGCTATCCGAACAGTTCTCAGGCCCGTTTCCTGGATCGTTTGAGAAGTGTGAGTGCTCTGAATCGGGCTCAGGCATGGCTCAGTTGGGCGGCCCTGGCCCGGTTGGAAGAGGTGTCCCAGAGCACGGTTCACTTTGGCTTTGGTGCAGTACGCTTGTAGTGTGAGTGTAAAGCATGCCTGAGCCCGAAACTAAAGACGAGACGTGACTAAGGGACTGTTTGATATGGATTTATTAATCATTCTTACTGTGCAATGAACACAAACTGTTGTAGATTATTAAAGATGCAAACCTCTCACTGCACCACAGCTTCACCTATAGCAAACCTCCTAATTCCTGCAGCACGAGGACTTTATGATTGTTTATGAGCATCAAAATTGGCTGATCTGTTCGGTGATATATTTGACTGTGTGTTACTGCATATCAAATGACTAAAACGATATAACAATATAAAGAAATCTCCACTGTGAGAGCACTGTGAGAGCGATTCTCTACTGAACAGCGCATCATCGATGACGTAAGCGTGCTCAGGCTCGCATACAATGTGAGTGCGGGCCGTCGGAGGAGACGGGAGGGGGGACAAGCGTGCTTTGGCCCGGTTCAAGGCAACTGTACATAGTGTGAGTACGCCCTTGTAAGCCTTTGTCATTTTTCGTGTCGTACATGTTATTCTTATAGGAGACATTTAACGCATTGACGGACTGAAAAACGTTTATTGAAAGTAACATACAATTTTTTTTTTTTTTTTACGGTAAGTGATTACAAACAATTTATATATGTGCTGTATTTAAACAAACAAATTAAGTTGAATGTTACTAAATTTAATTTGATTGTTTAAATTTAGCCCATATAAATTGTTTGCAACCCCTTAGGCTACCTTTAAAAAAAAAAGTAGTTAACCCAACGATTAATTTTTTTGCACCTAATTATGAAGCATCATTTGCAAATTTACATAGAACTTTTTGTAATTTTTAGAGTACCGTACATTATATTCTTATAGCAGACATTTAACGCATTGACACACTGAAAAAATAAATCATTGGATTTACTAATTGTTAAGGTAAGTAGTTGCAAACAAATTATTTGGGCTGAATTGAAACTAAGTTGAACATTAATACATTTAATTTGTTTAAATTCATCCAAATAAATTGTTTGCAATCACTTAGGCTAACTTAAAAATTTTTGTAAATCTAACGAAAAAATACTAACACCTGGTTAAGAAGCATCATATGCAAATTTACATTGAGCTTTTGGCATTTTTAGTGTCGAACATTGTTATAGCAGACATTAAGCAGGTAAGTTGTTGCAAACAATTTTTTTTTTTAGTTTTTAGAGTGCCGTACATTATATTTGGCATTTTTAGAGTTTCGTACATTTTTCTTAGATCAGACATTTGACGCATTGACGTACTAAAAAACATTCATTGGATTTACTAAAAAAAAAACAACTTATATGGGCTGAATTTAAACAAAGAGATTAAGTAGAGAATTACTAAATTTAATTTAAAAATGAATAATTTTTTCGCGCCTGGTTAAGAAGCGTCATATGCAAATTTACATTGAGCCTTTGTCATTTTTAGAGTGTCGTACATTTTATTCTTATAGCAAACATTTGACGCATTGATGCACTGAAAAAGCATTGAGTGGATTTTGTTTTTAAGGGAAGTGGCTGAAAACATTTTATGTAGGCTGAATTTAAACAAACAAATTAAGTTGAACATTACTACATTTAATTTTAGTTTTAATTTTAGTTTGTTTGAAATTCAGCCCATTTAAAAGAAAAGGTTTATTTTTTTTTCTTAGTAAATCTAATGAATTTTTTTTCATCGCGCGTCATATGCATATTTCCATTGAGCTTTTTGTCATTTTTAGAGTGCCGTACATTTTATTCTTAGAAACGGATCGTAGAAAGTAGCCGAACGGGTTTGTCGTCTTTGTCCTCGCTGGTCTCCTGATTCTGAACACTGGGCTTCTTTCATGTCTCCATCCAATGGGCGCGTGCTCGTGCGCGGAGGGTGGGATTTCGACTGCTGTTTGTGTTCCTTTCTCAAGGAATGTGAGGGACACACAAAGCCCGAATGATTCTCGGGACTGTCCGCTAACTTTAGGATCTAGTTCGACCATGGACCAGTAGCTATTCGCGCTTCTTTTTTTCCATCAACCGTAACTCTTCGGATCCCAAACTGGCGACCTCACATCTCCAGCTGGCACGCGCAAATGAGCTCATAGATCAGATCAAGCTCAAAGGTTTGAGTTCATTTTACGTCAAGTTTTGCTTTTCCTTGCACATTGAGCTTTATGTTGTTAAAACTGTGGAAACTTTAAATGTTTTATAAGAGTTAAACATTAACTTTCAATATAAAGGAACGCTTAATATGAAATGTAATGTACTACAAATACACTGTACAGTCATTCAGGCGAAAATGTGAGGGAGAAAAGCTGTATACTTACGTTAATTTGGAAGATTGTGTGTTATTACGTTTAAATGATCAAGTTCAAGTAGCTAAAAACAGGTTTGTAAAGTTAAGGAAATGTTTTTGTGAAATGTGGAAGTGTTGAGTTGACATTGAGCACCTCCTCATGGATGACTGTAGCTATATATACTCATATAGCATGCATATGGTTGGAAAGCATGGCTGCTTTTTGCAGAACTGCCTGACTTTTCCTTGAACACATATGGTCTATACGGTGCAGGAGTCCACGTGAGTAGGCTTCTGTAAGTAATACAGGGCCTCTTCTTACTGTTCTGACAGCAGCAATCTGTCTAGGTCTCTTTCTGCTGGACGTCCTCCTGACTTTCCACCAGAAGATATGAAGAAAGTGACATGTATGTGCTTCTGTTGTCTTATTTTAAAGGCTGTTTGGAGTGTGTGTCATTTGTCAAGTCGTCTTAAACTTTGTTAGTGGCCACTGTGGTGCACTTTTTGCTTTTTAGCATATGAGAAAATGCAAATAAATAAATAAATAAAGTGTTTTGGAAGTTGGATTCTGCAGTAAATGCTTTGTTTTTGGCTTTGCATTTAGTTTTTTTAGATGACAATGATCTGCCAAATGTGGTGATCTCTTGTAAAGGACATTTACATATAAAGACAGCTGTATAATGTGTGCAGATGAATTTGTTTAGCTTGAGAAGCAGTATGCTTAAATAGGACACCTTGGGCCTGTTTCAGAATGGAGGTTAAGTGAAAACTCTGAATAACCCTGAAATGAGAGAAACTCTGGGTTTTCCGTTTTAAAAATGGCAGGTTTGTTAAACTCGAGAAAGCAGGGTAATACAAGCTTGTTTCTGAAAGAGGTATTTTTAACTCCGAGTCAATTACTGTGTTAACTTACTCTATGAACCTAACCTGGTCAGGACAGGAGCAGGTTTTATTCTCTAAACTCTGAGTTTCTGTCTGTCTCCTCCCCTTTTTTGAAGACGAAGCAGTATTTCTCGCTATTCCTCATTTTGGATATCCGCATAAAAATCATTGATGGAAATGTCAATGATGCACATAACTTTTGAAAATACGCATAAAAAACATGCGTATAACTGAGTCGGATAAACTTTTATTCGATAGAAAAGATGCACCTAACTACGATGGAAACACTTGTACTGAACAAATTCCAGTATGTGCATTAAAAAAAGTTTGTTATAAGAGATCATATGATGATGAAAATATGTGTGAATGGACAAACCAGCAGGCTGAGCACACTGTAGCACATCTTAAATGTTGTTTTGGTCATTCTAAAACGCCTTAACCATTTCAGTATTAGTGTTATATTATTAATGACCTCCAGAGCGCCTGGAGTGGGTCAAGAGCGTCGTTCTCCCCGTCTTATGGCTTCAAACGCCACCACGTGTTCAGTGTCAGCATTGTCTTCTGAGGCGCAAGTACATTTATTAAATAAAGAAAAGATTGACGCAGCTTCTTCTACCGCAGTAAATTCTGTTTTTACTGTTGATATTTGGCGCTTGTTTAATCAGGAAGTGACAATTTTGTTCTCTTTGAATCGTTGGATGGAAACGCTGCTTTATCTTTTATGCGTTATTATAGTTTTGCACATAAATTTAATTAATATATTTGGATGGAAACATAGCTATTGCCTACATTTTAGTCACACAAAGAACAAAGTCACGTACGAGAATGGCTTGTCCTTTCTCTTTAGTTCTGCTTACATTCTATATGTCATATCAACCTCTATCACTTGATCAATAAAAAAGGCAGACACACACAAGTGCACTTTTAAATCTACTAAAACTGATCAACGTGTATAAAAGTGGGAATGTGTGTAAAAATTTTAGAAACGTCACACATAACATTACTTATTTTATTATACCAAAATATTTAAATAATTTAAACATAAAATTACGCATTAACTTGAGCAGCTGTTTTCCCACGCTAACTGTGCCTGTTTCACTGATGCGGTGGTGTTGCTTTTTAAAATATATGCTCATATTTTCTATAACTTTGCATGAGCATATCAAGTTCTGGAGAAAGAAATGCTAATCTCTTTTTTCAGATGTTGCCATAGTCACTCGTAATATCTGCGCTCTATTGATAATGCCTTTTTATAGTCACGGTGTGCGCGCTTAACTCTGAGTTGGTCTACTCAAAGTTTATTGACCTAACTCAGATCAGCTATTCTGAAACCGAAAACTCCGAGTTGGTTGAACCTCCTTACTGAAACAAATCCCTTGTCTGCTAAATGTAAGAAATAATATTGTTGAACTATCTTGAATATATTTAAGCCAAGTTTGGATGACTTTTTTTTGTTTGACGAGTAGTACGCTTAATTATGACTCACTCTGCTAAATTTAAGAAATTATATTATTAAACTTGACATAATATCTTGGACATATTTAAGGCGTGTTTTAGGGCTGGGCTGATAAACGATATTATAGCAAATTGTGATAAAATTGATGTCAATAACAATGATAAGCTCTGGACCTTTTTACTCTATATTGATCTAGGAGCTGGCGATGCAGTGGCGCAGTAGGTAGTGTTGTCGCCTCACAGCAAGAAGCTCACTGGTTCGAGCCTCGACTGGGTCAGTTGGCATTTCTGTGTGGAGTCTGCATGTTCTCCCTGCGTTCGCGTAGATTTCCTCCGGGTGCTCCGGTTTCCCCCACAGTCCAAAGACATGTGGTACAGGTGAATTGAGTAAGCTAAAATTGTCCGTAGTGTGTGAGAGTGTATGGATACCGCCCCCTTTCTAGTTGTACACATTTGTTGCACTGCAAAGCTCAGTTTCACATGAGAATTACTAGCAGCATGTACTGTAATTTAACTTTTGCAGCACGGCGCATCATTCATCGATGTACTTTCGAATCATTCATGTTTTTAAATAGTGCGAATGAGATCGCATGCTGTTGTGTGCGCGCTCAGCCTCAGAGACGAGCAGAGCACACACAGGTCATCTTAATGGGAGCTCTTTAATGGTCAAATAGGTGTCAAAACATTGTGTTTAGTGATTATTTATATTAACATTTGCGTAATAAACAAACGAGTTGAGAATCAAAAGACATGGGAAAGAGAAACCATATATCAGAATCGCACTGCTCTTAAAGTGACAGCGCGCTATATTCCTGCTGCCGACTGTTTTTATCATTAATCAAACAACAACAGGACAAAATCACTCACTGCTCTTGACTGAAGGACTTTTGTAGCATTATCTACATTGTAAAAGCGCTATACAAATAAAGGTGTATTGAATTGAATATAATTAAAGTTTTTTTCTTACAGGGAAGATGCTGAAAGCACAGTTTGTTTCATATTTTTATTCTATTGTGTTTATTTCCCTTTTCTTATTTACAGGGAGGGAAAAAACTGTATATATACAGTTTAAGTCAGAATTATTAGCCCTCCTGAATTATTAGCGACCCGTTTCCCCCAATTTTTGTTTAATGGAAAGATTTTTTTTCAATCTATTTCCAAACATAATAGTTTTACTAACTCATTTCTAATAACTGATTTCGTTTATCTTTGCTATGATGACAGTAAATAATATTTTACTAGATTTGTTTCAAAACATACAAGCATTCAGATAAAAGTGTAATTCAAAGGCTTAACTAGGGTTATTAGGCAAGTCATTGTATAACAGTAGTTTCTTCTGCAGACAATCAAAAAAATATATTGCTAAAGGGGGCTAATAATATTGACCTCAAAATAGGTTTTAAAATATTTAAACCTGCTTTTATTCTAGCCAGAATAAAACAAATAAGCCTTTTTCCAGAAGAAAAAATATAAGAAGAAATACTGTGAAAAATTCCTTGCTCTGTTTAACATAATTTTGGAAATATATATATATTATATATAAAAATTCACAGAAGGGCGAATAATTTCAACTGATCGTTTTGAATAATCGTGATTACAGTTATGACCAAAATAATTGTAATTCTGATTTTTCCTATAATCGAGCAGCCCTACAATTAAGTTAACTAAATCAATATGTGTTGGGGCAATATGAAGTGAATATAATAAAAATCGCAGTCTTATGATCTCTTTATAAGCCTTTAGAAAATTTGTGATGCATTTTTAAGGATCTATCTTTAGCATCTACAATACGCATACCACAACAGTAGTTGACATGCTTGCTTTGGCATAAAGACAGTAATGTTTGGCACACTCAAAAAATGATGTTTGCTGTTTGTTCAAACTACTTGTGTAAAATGAGCTGAAACAACACAGTTCTTGAGGTTTTATTTGGGACAACTTAATTGTTTTATGTTCAATCCACTTAAATTTGTAAAAACTAATACGTTAACTTAATTCTTTCATGTTGTAATTTTTTTACAGTGTAGGAAGGCAGTACTCTTATTTAAAAAAACATTATTAAATCAGATTTTTCACCCCCTCAAACATGCATTAGAATGTTCTCAGATCAGTGTAATGATGAGCTCTTAAAATAGTTTCCAAATTCTGCATGTGTGTTCAATATCTGCTACTTCTTGTTGGGAACTCCATGACCTGTGTAACTTTTCTTTTTTTACTCCCTCTGACTGTATTCAGGCAGATTTGGCCTAGGAGAACTGCAAAATAAGCATTTTCCAGGGAGGAGTAACTTTTTTTTTTTCAGTTTCATTCCCTACAAAATCTGAAATATGGCTGCAAAGCATGTGATTTTGTTTAAGTCATTGTTGAGTGTGCGTTCTTGTGGATTTCAACCATATGTTTGATAATGCGGGTTGTACTTTGTTCTTCAGCATGGTTCTGAGTTATCATTCATCATCTTTCATCTTTTCAAGAAATTTGCAGGGATGACAAACTCAGTTCCTGGAGAGCCGCAGCTCTGCACATTTTAGTTCCACCCCTGCTTTAACACACTTAAGCTGCGGTCACACTTTAGTTTGTGGTTGCAAAATTCTGTCACACGGTGCTGTGAAAAGAGGCGGGATTAAACAAGATGATTAGACATTAAAAAAATCAAGCGATTGGTTCATATTTTTAATTTCTGTACACTGAGGTCATATTTTGATCCTCGATTGGTCTCACGCAGCCATGTGATGTGCTTCCACAGGTCAGAGTTCATCAAGCTTGAACTTTTCAACGCAGCAAACTTGCAAAACTTGCATTTCCGGTCTGCCGTAGTTGAATTCGTTTGAAGGAGCGTCTATGGGACGAAAAGTATAGTGTGACCGCAGCTTTACCTGTAGGTTTAAAACAAAGCCTGAAGGACTCAATTAGTTTGGCTTGTTTAATTACGGTTGGAACTAAACAGTGCAGAGCTGCGGCCCTCCAGGAACTGAGTTTGACACCTGTGATGTTTTATTGATGTTAATAAGTTGTAATAAAATTGGTTTTGGTTTATATTCATAGAACACATTTTAAATGCACGTGTTTTAATACTTTAATGCACATATTTTAAAATACTTAATTATTTTGAGTATATATGTAAATAAAGGTGGTCAGCTCAACTTTTTTTGTTATATTTTAAGTTATTAAAACTTGCAAATCAATAAAACCAAGTGATTTGATAAATAGTGGCAAAGTATAAAGATTCAAAATGACAATTAAAAATATTTTTATAATATTTTATAAATAATTATGTGATCCATGATGATTCATGTTGTAAATAAGCTGTTTCAGATAAATCATGGTAAAAATTTATGACAGGCAGCCATATATTGTTTTGCAAAAAAAAAAAAAATGATAAAAATAACATGAATAAATTAATCAAAATAAAAAAAAAACATCTTGGGTGGCGCAGTGGGTAGCGCTGTCGCCTCACAGCAAGAAGGTCGCTGATTCGAGCCTCAGCTGGGCCAGTTGGCATTTCTGTGTGGAGTTTGCATGTTCTCCCCGTGTTCGTGTGGGTTTCCTCCAGGTGCTCCGGTTTCCCCCACAGTCCAAAGACAGGCGGGACAGGTGAATTGGGTAGGCTAAATTGTCCGTAGTGTGAGTGAGTGTGTATGGATGTTTCCCAGAGATGGGTTGCGGCTGGAAGGGCATCTGCTACGTAAAAAAAATGTGCTGGATAAGTTGGCGGTTTATTCTGCTGTGGTGACCCCGGATTAATAAAGGGACAAAGCCGAAAAGAAAATGAATGAATGAATTAATAATTTCACAGGGAAAAATTGGAAATCTTCATTAAATTTCACAGATTTCTTTTATATAGATCCCTCATTCAAGGCAATCTTTATCTTTTTTTATGGTCTCCAGATAAAAAAAGAAAATCTGTATAATAACATAACAAAAAGAGTTTTAGGGTTGTTGGATTGTGCAGTGGTTTGTGAGGCAACGTGCAAAAATACATTGCTCCGAGTACATTTTGTTGCACGTTTCAGATGGAAAAATCCTCTAGAGAGCGCTGTCTACATTTCTATGAATCTGAAATACTCAGAAACAAAAGTTATTATAAACATTTGTGTTAATAACCTGAAATGTTCTGTTTTTTTAAACATTTTTAAATGTCGATTTTTGTTAGTTAATTACATTATTATTTTTATTATTATTGTTGTTATTATTATTATTACTTATCTATGTTGTTATTTAAGTTACAAAACAAATTTTTGTTGTTTATACAGGGTTCATACGGGTTCTGGAAATCCTGGAAAATACTTGATTTTTAATATAGTGTTTTCAAGGTTAGAAAAGTGCTTAGATTTTAGACAAATTGCTTGAACCTGCTTGAATTTGAAATTGCAGGACTTGAAATTACGACCGTTGTGCACCAGAAATTTTATCTATTCAAGCTTCAAGCAGAATGCATGTTTGCACTTAAAAATGTAGCGCTCAGGAATGGTTTAAAATGGTTGGAATGGTTGGCCGGATACGAGAGAATGAAAATAACACTGACAGATTTCGTTTTAGAAACCATCTAAAGTTACAGATAACGGCAGATCTGATCAGTGATCATGTGGTGAATGTTAATCTTGCATTTACACTTTTTGAAGAGTTGATCAAAGACTTCGTCCGCTATGAAAATGACTAAAGCCGTTCACTGTAAAGCCTGAGGGTCGAAGTTTGCAGATAACTTAACTGTGTTTCCCACACATTTTAAGCGCGAGATGTTCTGTTTAATTCTTCATTTATTCGTCACAATGTTGTCAGTCATGCAACTGCAGAGCGTACACCATCGAAAAAGGACTGGCATTCACTAAGATTAAACTCATGAAAAGACTGTTATTGCTGTTAATATGACGTATGCAAATAATAAGTTATATGTCAAAATCTACCTACCTACCCTGTTTGGCCTACACCTGAATAACATAGTTATTATTTTTGCACTATATTTTGTTCAGTGAAATTAAATTTTTGCACTATTTTCATTGCACTTTATTGTCTAAAGGGCACTTCCTTTAAAATTTAAATTATTGATCGTGTTATTCACGCCATGCTATGTGAGGGCTGGTCAAGATAAGCAGAAGGCAGAAAAAATATTCAAATTTTGCACAATTAACATTAAAGGGTTTATTGAAATTGTATTTATCTCACTGGTGATTATTTGTCAATTATGCATGGGTTATATAAAATTCCCAAACTACTTACAGAGAGGTGATACATTTTGAACCATTAAACATGTTTTCCTTTAACCCCTTAGCTGTCACCATTTGACAGGTGGGACATTCGCATACAGTTACAACAGTACCTTAGTCCTAACCTAATGTAATATTGAAAATAATAAAAAGTAATATTGATAAAAACTTGGCGTCACGGTGGCGCAGTGCATAGCACGATTGCCTCACAGCAAAAAGGTCCCTGGTTTAAGTCCCGGCTGGGTCAGTTGGCATTTCTGTGTGGAGTTTGCATGTTCTCCCCGTGTTTGCGTGGGTTTCCTCTGGGTGCTCCGGTTTCCCCCACAGTCCAAAGACATACGCTATAGGTAAATTGAATAAGCTAAATTGCCCGTAGTTTATGTGTGTGAATGCAAGAGTGTATGGGTGTTTCCCAGTGTTAAGTTGCAGGGCATCCGCTGCGTAAAACATGTGCTGGATAAGACTCATAAAGATTTAATTTGTTACCTGAATTTTGAATAGCAATGCAAATGAAATATTATGAACGTCTGGTCTTAAAATGTTGGTACTACACCCAAACAAAATCTGACTGTAAGCTCATTTTTGAGATATCAACTTTAGGTAGCAAGAGACCGAACTTAAAAAGATAATTCATCCAATTACTGAACCTTTTTTTTTTTTTAACCATTTTTGGGTGAACTATCCCAATAAATCTATGCTCCAAAGTATTCAACAAGTTGAAATGACACATTGAGTTTTATTAAAATAGCACAATAAATTTTAATGTGAAAAATTACCACGGTTGTTAAGTACTGAAAAAGCATAAAAATGCACCTTGAAAGTGCTTGAAAAGTGCTGGAATTTGAAGTTGGAAAAGGTGTAAGAACCCTGTTTATATAAAATGATAAAATATTTTTTATATACTTTAAATACACTTTTTAATATTGGAAATTTCACAAAATTCTTTTAAATAGTGATATAAATATATAGATCCCTCATTCAATGCAATCTTTATAAAATAAAATATAAAAATAAATCTGCATTATAACATAACAAAAGAGTTTTAGGTTTGTTCTGATGTTTACCTTTAAATACAAGCAGTGCATTATCAAAAAAAATCCCTAATCATTGGTTAAATCCACTGGAATCTACTGAAGTGTTGCATGTAAGGTGAAGTTTAGCTCCATGTGCACTGCCTGGTATTGATAAAAGCTTTCGTTTCTAGGAAAAAGCCTTAGGCAAAATTTAAAACATTACACAGAACAATATTTTCTAAGAAATCTATTCTTCACAATACTTAACAAGTCACCAATTAATACATTTAGTGGCGTTTAAAACCTAAACCACATTGATTTGTTTTGTTTTGCTCCCTGAAAAGAGGTTGCTCAGACTTGGTGGAAAATTCCTGTTCTCCCAGTAAAGACATTTGCATAATTATCAGTGTTGGACATGTAGGTGGTAGCCAGACAGTTTCGTCCCATGGTCCTGTATTAACATGACAGAGGAATGTTTTGGACTGTGAGATGCTGTTTGTGCATTTACACACATACTAAAGAGAACATGCACATACAGGCTGCATTCATGTATGCAGTGGGTTGTCAACACACAGTGATAAAGACGCCCATTGAGGCCGATCTTGTGACAACAATCACAAGCCAGAGAAAGAATGTTAGATTTGCTGAAGAGGGAAGAAGCAAGGATTCGAGGTTATCAAGGTTATTATCTGCATTTGCAACCTAAATTGTTCTGCTTTGGATTGTGCAATCGTTTGTGAGGCAGCGTTTTTGAGGTATTTTGCGCAACATAAAATACATTGCTCCTGTTTTTTTGCACGTTTTAGAAGACAAATCCACTAGAGGGCGCTCGCTACATTTTTAAGAATTTGAAATTCTAAGAAATCAAAGTTATTATAAACACCTGTGTTTATAACCTGAAATGTTCTGCTTTGGATTGTGCAATAGTTTGTGAGGCAACATCCAATTTTGTCAAAACGTAAAATACATTGCTCCGGGTACATTTTCCACGTTGCATGTTTCCGATAATAAATCCATTAGAGGGTGCTGTCTACATTTTTAAAAATCTGAAATACTCAGAACTTAGAATTCAAGGTTATTAAAAACATTTTTAATAACCTGACATGTTTTGCTTTGGATTGCGCAATGGATTGTGAGGCAACATCCATTTTTGCACAACGTAAAATACATTGCGCTGGGTACGTTTTGGCTATTGCACATTTCCGAGAGGGCGCTGACTACATTTTTCAAATCTGAAATACTCTGAACTCAGAAATTAAGGTTATTATAAACATCTGTGTTAGTAACCTGAAATGTTCTGCTTTGGATTGCACACTAGTTTGTGAGACGACATGCATTTTTGCCCAACGTAAAATACATTGCTTCAGGAAAGTTTTGTTGCACATTTGTGATTACCATTCCACTGGAGGGCACTCTCTTTATTTTTAGCAATCTGAAATACTCAGAAATCAAGCTTATTATAAACATCTGTGTTTATAACCTGAAATGTTTTGCTTTGGATTGCGCAATGGTTTGTGAGGCAACATCCATTTTTGCACAACGAAATATACATTGCTCTGGGTGCGTTTTGCACATTGCATGTTTGCGATAATAAAATCATTAGAGGGTGCTGTCTACATTTTTACAAATCTGATTTATTCTGAGCTCGGAATCAAGGTTATTGTAAACATCTGTGTTAGTAACCTGAAATGTAATGCATTGGTTTGCGCAGTGGTTTGTGTGGTAACGTGCATTTTTGCGCAACTTGAACAAGTCCCTCTAGGTACATTTTTGTTGCATGTTTCTAAAGACAAATCCACTAGAGGGCGCTGTCTACATTTTAAAGAATTTAAAATACTCTGAGCTCAGAAATCAAGCTTATTATAAACATCTGTGTTAGTAACCTGATATGTTCTGCTTTGGATTGCTCAATGGTTTGCGAGGCACGTAAAATACATTGCTCCGGGTACATTTTGTTGCACAATTCAGATGATAAAGGCAACGTCCATTTTTTCGCACAGCAAAATACATTGCCCCGTGTACATTTAGTTGCAAGATGTCAAATCCACTAGAGGACGATGTCTATATTTTTAAGAATCTAAAATACTCAGAAATCAAGCTTATTATAAACATCAATCTTAATAATCTGAAATGTTTTGCTTTGAATTGCGCAATGGTTTGTGAAGCAACATCCATTTTTGCACAACGAAATATACATTGCTCCGGGTGCGTTTTGCACATTGCATGTTTGCGATAATAAAATCATTAGAGGGTGCTGTCTACATTTTTACAAATCTGATTTATTCTGAGCTCGGAATCAAGGTTATTGTAAACATCTGTGTTAGTAACCTGAAATGTAATGCATTGGTTTGCGCAGTGGTTTGTGTGGCAACGTGCATTTTTGCGCAACTTGAACAAGTCCCTCTAGGTACATTTTTGTTGCACGTTTCTGAAGACAAATCCACTAGAGGGCGCTGTCTACATTTTAAAGAATTTAAAATACTCTGAGCTCAGAAATCAAGCTTATTATAAACATCTGTGTTAGTAACCTGATATGTTCTGCTTTGGATTGCTCAATGGTTTGCGAGGCACGTAAAATACATTGCTCCGGGTACATTTTGTTGCACAATTCAGATGATAAAGGCAACGTCCATTTTTTCGCACAGCAAAATACATTGCCCCGTGTACATTTAGTTGCAAGATGTCAAATCCACTAGAGGACGATGTCTATATTTTTACGAATCTAAAATACTCAGAAATCAAGCTTATTATAAACATCAATCTTAATAACCTGAAATCTTTTGCTTTGAATTGCGCAATGGTTTGTGAAGCAACATCCATTTTTGCACAACGTAAAATACATTGGTCCGGGTACATTTTGTTGCACATTTCAGATGAAAAGTCCACTAGAGGGAGCTGTCTTCATTTTTACAAATCTGAAATATGTTACAGATGGTCAGCACAGGTTTTTTCTTGCATGTAAATCTTGAAATCATGCTGTATGTCTTTAGTGGTTCAATCAAAATATTATTAAAAATATGAGAATGTTTGTTTGCACGTTAAACCAAATTAACGATATCAATCAATAGATACTCACAGTGAGGAGAAGCAGCTGTTGCATAAAGTCATTATTTCTGTTTTGTGTGTGCACACAAGTATTCTCATCACATGATAATATTCATATTGAACCACTGGAGGCATATGATCTGTTTTGAGGATGTTTTTAGTTCCTTTTCTGTATTTTGAAGGAGCTTCGACCTTTGCTGTGGGTCAGAAAATTCTCAAATTTCACCTAAAATATCTTCATTTGTGTGTCGAATGAATGTCTCTTGGGTTTGGAATGGCACAAGGTTGAGTAATTAGTGATAGAACTTTCATTTTTTCTAACTTTTTTTCTGGCTGACACCTCTTCCAACCATCTGGATCCATTCACACATACAATACGTCATGTCATGTTTCACAATCCAATCAGTTCCTAATGGATAAAATGTTCTGTTCCTTGAATATCTTAGCTGGATCAGAATTTCATCAGTGAACTGCGACAATAACAGCTCTTGTTGAGCACATGTGGACAGACACAAGCTTATGCTGACCTCATCTACTCGTCTTGTTTGGTCTGAATGGTGTGTCATGGGATTTGGTTAGTCAGACTGCAAACTAAAACATCTCCGCCTATCAACAAGACGCATCCAGTTGCGACTGAGGAGAGTTTCACAGGAGGCATTATGTGGAAAACTTCATATCCAGTGTCAGATGAATTCTGTTTATGTTTGACTTCCATAGAAACAGCTGATGGTGGAGACAGACATTCCTCAATCTGTTAATCCGTAAGATCAACACTGGCCCATGGATAATAATGACAGCATATTCCATGAATGGACGTCCAGCCCAGAGGGAATTCATCCGTTCTGTTGGCTTACGCAAATCTATTTGTTATGTTTATGTGCTTTTGGAAGGAATAGTTTGATTAAAAACAAATAAAGATCCATATGATGTTCACTTATCTATAGAGCGAAAGGATGCTCTTGTTCATAAAGTCAATGTATATCATGTTGATGTTTGGAGCAAAAGCTATTGATAAATATTTAGTTGTTTATTTAATTTAATTAATTTCGGATGGCACAGTGGCTCAGTGGTTGGCCCTGTCACCTCACAGCTAGAAGGTCCCTGGTCCGCGTCCCGGCTGGACCAAGTGGCATTGCCAAGACATGCACTATAGGTGAATTGGATGAACTAAATTGGTCGTAGTGTATGAGTGTGTGTATGTGTGTGTGAATGCGAGAGTGTATGGGTGTTTCCCTGTATTGGGTTGCAGCTGGAAGGGCTGTATAAAACATCAGTTGGATAAGTTGGCGGTTCATTTCTCTGTGGTCACCCTTTATAAATAAGACACTAAGCCAAAGGTAAATGAATGAACGAATGAATTAATTTAATTTAATTTAATGCACAGTATATTGCTTTAACATCAATATCGCAAATCTGCAATAGTCATCGCAGAATCTCAAGCAATTTAAAGTGAACTTAAACTTAAAATTTTACTTTTATTTAGCAAATTTCTGTATAGTTTTGTATACTTTATGCAAATGCACTCACCCACGAATTCATCCCAATCCATGTAAAATTATGAATTCTTTCTGAATACTCATCTTGAGAAATTATAGTCATATCGCAATATAAATGGCAGAAAAACTAAATATTACAATGTCATTTTTTACAATATTGTGCAGCCCTAATTTAATTATTAAACTGTAAAGTTTAAATAAATTATAAATAAAATAAATATTATTTTATTATTATTTTATTCATTATTTTATGTTTGAAAAAAGATATGTTGTCCTGGACGGTGTAGCTGACTACAATTAATTAGTTTAAGGTGACATACAAAAATCACTAAAACTTTGTCGTCGCCAAGGTGCTGCGGCGACCCGAGTTTGATTTCTGCTCCCCACACTTTCCTGTCTGTACATCTCCACTGTCCTATCAATAAAGATAAACACCCCTAAAAATGCTAAAAAAAAAAAACTTAAACTTACTAAAACAGAACAGGGGACACTGTGGCTCAGTGTTTACACTGTTGCCTCACAACAAGGTGTGGGTTTCCTCTGGGTGCTCCGTTTTCCCCACAGAGTCCAAAGACATGTGCTATAGGTGAATCGTTTAAACTAAATTGGCCGTAGTGTGTGTGTGTGTGTGTGAATGAGTGTGTATGGGTGTTTCCCAGTACTGGGTTGCGGCTGGAAGGGCATCTGCTGTGTAAAACATATGCCGGAATAGTTGTCAGTTCATTCCGCTGTGGCGACCTCTGAAATAGAGACTAAGCCAAAGACGTAGAGACGTAAGCTGTTTGGACAGAACTGTGTGTAGGTATAGTGTGTCCACAGTTATATTGGAGTGATATGAAGGCAATAGATGAATTACCATGTTTGTAAACATTCAGGATGCGCGCGCAGCGAGGTTGCAGAAAAAAAAGGGGAGGGAATGACATACGATGTAGTACAGAGTTTGTTGTTGTGTTAGAAATAAGTTATATTGATTACATATTATAAATATTATTTGCATAATGCTTTCAGCATATTATAACAGCTCGTCACCCAGTGATAAGCACAGTTATTTGGCAAAATTATTGTTAAAGTGAGAGGCGTACAACTGAAATGTCCATTTGCGATAGCACCCTGCCAATAAAAAATGGATAAGACGAAATGGCCAAGCATCCAGCTCGAAAACTCTCATGAAACTCCAAGTGATTTTTACAAGAGAGAAGTTTAAGGTCTACAAGTCTTTGGATGCCAACAATGTTGTTCTGTGTGATCATGTGCAAGAAATAATGTTCTATGATGACCAGATTCAAAACTTTGTAGTGTTAAAAACCGAGATTCTGCACAACACGACATGTTTGCTATTGCGACCGGGCTCTTTTTGCAACTGGGAATCCGTGTGACGTAGGTTGGTAATTCGTCTATAAGCCTCTTTTTTTAAAATTCCTGATGTTAAAATAGGATCGAAATCCCTCGCATTCTGAGGCCGACATGACGAAGGAGTGCGGTTTTCCCTGCCCACCAAATTGATTGACAGCCACGTATTAACATGTCTCCATAGTAATGCGTATAATCATATCAATAAGACTGGACATGTGCAAAGCAACTGGGGTTAAAAGATCTGTTCAGCTCTCTGTGATCATCTGCACCTCAAGAATGAGTTTCAAACAGTGCATGTTTGTAATAAAGACCGTAAAATCGCTACAAAATTCATCACCACAGCTGCATATCAGTACAATTATAATTACAATTTTAAGTATATTCAATCCCGGTTCATGGACTTATATCAAGTTTATTTTGTACATTAATGTAATGGATACTTATACAGCAGTGGATATTAACATGTATCCTGTCACATTTCCAGTGCAAAATTAGTGCAAGCTAAATGTGTGTGCAAGCGTGCGTGTATGCATGTGAACTTTATAACAACAGTGTGCGTTCCCAAACAACCATTGGGAAAGTTCTTACTGTAGTAAAGGAGATCTGCTTAATTCTCGTCTGTCACAGTGCTGTTTATCTACATGAAGGCTACACGCATTAGAGAAATACTGAGAGATCTCTATGGCTCTGTGGGAACAGTGGGTGGGGAGAACCAGCTCATTTGCATTAAAGGCACAGCCAACAAAAACAGCGGCAATGTCCTAACAGCTCAAATTTCCCAGATTCTAAAAGATGTAATAAATAATCTGATGGGTATTTTCAGCTGAAACTTTACAGACACATTCTGGCAACACAAAAGACTTTTATTAAATCTTGAAAAGGAGTAAAATAGGTGCCCTTAAAATTAGTTAAAACAATTAATTAACTTAATTTGTGTTGCAACAACATGAAGAAATTGTGCAGTTTTTACAGGGCAGTTCCAACAGTTTTACTTACTTTTTGAAGTGAAGTG
Source organism: Danio aesculapii (assembly GCF_903798145.1). Classification (NCBI taxonomy): domain Eukaryota; kingdom Metazoa; phylum Chordata; class Actinopteri; order Cypriniformes; family Danionidae; genus Danio; species Danio aesculapii. The sequence goes on along the minus strand of NC_079450.1, from coordinate 10,865,005 downwards.
TTGCTTTTACAGTGTAATAATCATTGTTTTATTTGCATCAAAAGTTATTTTTTTTAACAGTGTACTGAGTGATATAATCTTTAATAACTAGTATAATTAGTAAGGGAGTATCTATGAACAGTAAGGAAGACTGCTCAGGCATTTCCATCTGCTTTGTTTAGGCCAGCGTTGTGTGGCTGTGCAGAAAGGCGTGCTCATTTTCATACAGCTCCACATCTAACAGTCAACTCTCTGACCCTCACAAAGCACATTCTGTTCTAGTTTACAGGAGCGGCCCTTTACACACAACACACCACAGGCCCCTATAGAGAGACAGGTACTTACAGCTAAACAGCTCAGCTTCTGCTTCTGAGAGGATGGTTATTGGTTAACGCGAGTGTGCAAAAATGTTGCATGCAAAATAGTATCATGCAATTTCACAAATGTGCCAAGTTATGTTCCCTGCTATGGGCTGTTGAAACGTTGAAACAGGAGGCTCATATTGGGGTCTGAGGTTTATTTCAGTGTTGATTGACCAATGTATTTTTAGTGTGTTCTACTTCATGCATACTGTATATACAGTCGAAGTCACAATTATATATAAATATTTCCCAAATTATATTTAACAGAGCAAGACATTTTTCACAGTATTTCCTATAATATTTTTTCTTCTGGAGAAAGTCTTATTTGTTTTATTTCAGCTAGAATAAAAGCAGTTTTTAATGTTTTTAAAGCCATTTTAAGGTCAGAATTATTAGCCCCTTTAAGCTATATTTTTTCAGTTGTCTACAGAACAAACCATCGTTATACAACGACTTGCCTAATTACCTTAACTTGCCTAATTAACCCAGTTAAGCCTTTAAATTGAACTTTAAGCTGAAGTTTACTAGTATACTAGCTACTGTTATCTTTAAAAATATCTAGTCAAATATTATTTACTGTCATAATGGCAAAGATAAAATAAATCAGTTATTAGAAATGAGTTATTAAAACTATTATGTTTAGAACTGTGATGAAAAAAAATCTCTTTGTTAAACAGAAATTGGGGGAAAAGGTAAACAGGGGGGCTAATAATTCTGACTTCCACTGTAAATTGAGACATGAATACAATTTCACCAGATGGCTTGAATAGGGCCATCTGAAAAAAAATCATTAATTTCGACTGATTGGGGCGAGGTTTTACATGAGTGAATCATGTATAAATAATAATAAACAAATTGCAAGTAAAAATAAAATACAGTTGAGCAAAGAAAACAGCTTTATGGTTTTCCAGAGTCAAACAGTATTCAGGTACAGAAATCATTTATTCATTCATTTTCCTTCGGCTTAGTCTCTTTATTCATCAGGGGTTGCCACAGCGGAATGAACCGCCAACCTATCCAGCATATGTTTTACACGGCAGCTGCAGCTACAACCCAACACTGGGAAACATCCAATTCAGCCAATTTAGTTTATTGAAAAGTGCATGTCTTTGGACTGTGGGGGAAACCCACGCCAACACGGAGAGAACATGCAAACTTCACACAGAAATGCCAACTGGCCCAGTCAGGACTAGGCATGAGACGATAACCATTTTCAAGGTATATCACGGTTTGGAAAAGTCAAGGTTTTAAAACCGCCAACATTTTCTGTAATACTGTTCCCAAGGTATGTGTTTTTTTTTTTGTTGTTTTTTGGGGTTTTAAGGACAACAGTATCTCCAGCAGAAACGATATCCAAAGATGACATTTTAAAATGTAAAGAAATCTGTGCTTTAGAAACTAATCAAGACAGCAGAAGTCAATGATTCATTTGAATTATTTAGCCTGACATGTTCACTGCTCCAAAATATATTGTGTTGAATGGGGGAAAAAGATTTTAGTTTTTTATCCATACATTAAAAAGAATATATTTTAGAGCAGTAATCACAATACCGTGAGACCGTGAAACCGTGATATTTTTATCCAAGGTTATCATACCATCAGAATCTTATACCGGCCCATGCCTAGTCAGGACTCAAACTAGCAACCTTCTTGCTGTGATGCGACAGTGCTAACCACTGAGCCACTTTGCCGCCAAGTATAATAATCAAATAATCAAATGTAATGTGAAATAAGACTGTATAGATTTCATTGTATTAATTGTTTAGTAAAATTGTGCTTTTTTAAAGTTACAGATGTACTTTTTCGTGTCCGAATGGTTTAAACTCTCTTAAAATGCCTTTTTAAACTCTGTCATTAATCATCATTAACACACTTTAAAATCTGTCTTTGGATTGCAATCTGTTGTTTTTTGGAAATGAAAGTTCAAGCCAAGTGTGTTGCTCTCTAGTTACATATGCAAATATATGTGAGTTTGGATATTTCATGGATAGAGACATTTCATACTCACATACACGACTGCTGGTGTAAAGTTTGGTGGCAAAGCTGAATATTTATGCATTCTTGCTGGAATGCAAATATTTTCTATTGAAAAAAATTCTGATTCTAAACATGTGAATAGTACTACATATAGATGTTTGATATTGACGAAAACAGTGGACCTTATTACTTAATCCTCTACTGCACGGTGTCACCATATGGCAACATGATACTTATGTTCATTTCCCTGCCACTGTTTTCCAAAGAAGACCAACATTCATTTTTTGTTGTTGTTGGAAACAGAAGACCTTAGTGTAGCCAATGATGTGCTTTGATTAAGTCACATGACAGCGTGATTTAGTCACATTTTCTGTAGCGCGATTTCTGACAGACTGGCATTTATTGTGTGTATTGCTGAATCCAAATGTAAACGTCAATAAAAACAAAGGATAAAATTATGTCAGATCCACAAAAAAATCTGAAACGTCACCTCCAGTAAGTTATGATGACATATTCACAAGTTTTTTTGTAAATTGATCAAATGTATGTGTTGCCAAATGGCAACAATGTGCAATAGTGGAACATGCAATATTGCAATGGTTTAGCTAGCTAGCAAGGTCAGCTGTGAACTTTTAAGTTGTAACAATAACAACATGAAAGCTAGTAATATAATGTTGATTAGTTGTATGTTAATGACATTTGTATAATGCACTGAAAAAAATTATTCAACGGTGAATCCTTGGATTTTCTCATTTTTTTACGTTAAGTGGTTGTCAACAATTTATTTGGGCTGAATTTAAACAAACAAATTAAGTTGAACATTGCTTAATTTAATTTGTTTGTTTAAATTCAACACAAATAAATAGTTTGCAACAGTTTTGCATGCAACACTTTTTTCAGAGTGGATAAAATCTAGTTTTAATGGCAATACTACTTTTGAATAGATATGAATACAGGGAACAGTGTATTAGCGAGCACCACCATGTTCTATGGTAAGGGAAAGAAGAAAAGGACAGAACTGGCTCTTCCTGCGTATGAAAGTGAGGATGAGATGGGTTTTAGTGACCATGAGAATGATGCAGACTGGACATTTGATAGAGACAGTTCAGGTAAGTTAGCCATATGGCTGACGTTGTTGCCATATGGCAACATATAAAGTACATTAAAAAGTACCTTTTCACAGCACTTCAAGTTAAGCCCTTTTTAGAAAAGGAAAAACAGTCAACAATTTTTTTTTTTATAGATTTATCATAATGTGTGCGGTAGAGTGTTGAATTTGCATAGAAACAATATGTCTCATATGATGAATAAAGTGGATTTATTAAGTCAATACTTAACTTTTTTAGAGTTTACTTAAAGCTGCGCACATTCTCCCTGTCAAGTTTGTGTTTTTGTTCAGGTTTCCACCCCTATATTTTTTGGAATTTTTTTTTTCAGTAATGAGACATAAACAATATTCAGCTGTTTTGGTTTTGCACTTTATCATAGGTTGTTTAGTTCTGTCATGGATTAACAAATATGACCATAATCACACCTGTCAAGGCACTTTTTCTGCTGCGTGGTACAGCTTGCTTCACTACGACTCACTTTTGAGGGCTTTTCCTCTGTGTTTCGTACCTAGAATCTGGCACTATTTTAGTGCTATCTCGAGGGAGGTTCCAATTAAGCCAGATTAAAATGTAAAAACGTCACTATCAACATGATTAGATTTGCAATGCCAGACACCAAATCTGCTATATTTATATATTCAGCAGTAGCAGTAAACTGTTATTATACCAACACAAGAAAAAATACTCCTGAAATGGAAGCATTGATGTCAGTCTAAGAGGTTCAGATGTTCCTATTGATAATATGAGACGACATATAGAATAAAAAACAGTAGAGGCAGTGCCATATAGCAATAATCCCACCCACTATTTTGTATTACTAAAGCCATACAAAAATGCTGGCTAATGCAAAGTGAAACCGAACTGAAGCGAGCCGAACGATGTAATGAATGCGGCTTAAGTGGTAAGAATCACTTAACAAGCGATTCACTGAATCATTTTTTTTCAAAGATTCGTTCAAATAAGCTGATTCGTTTACAAAAACAAAAAAACAAACAAGTGAATGGAAGCAATTGAATTCATTAAAAAAATCATCCATTGGAAGAGAACACTGCACCGTTGTTGTTCTGCTTTAGCTGTTTTGACAACTTTCTGTTGATATAAAAAAATGACTATATTGTGTCTTAAATGTAACTCAAAAACATTTACGGTTGTGTGATATTTCTATAGCTACTATAATATCTTGCAAAAATAAAAATCTGTAGATATTTTTTGCTTCCATAGTGAGTGGCCACTAGACACACTAGAGGGCACTCTACACCTTACATCAACCACTCACCCGGACTACATGCACCACAATGCTTTACACATCACACCTGATTGACATGAACTAGGCTTGTCATCTTCAATCACATTAATGACAATAACATATTGTAACAATATGTTTCAATGTTCAGAGTTTCAATGACACTAAAACTATATTCTAAGTTCATCACACGTCATTGCTTTTGTACCCTAAAGATGTGCTTTTGAAAAGTAAGTAACATACTTGCTAATATACACTCACCGGCCACTTTATTAGGTACATTTTACTGCCGGGTTGGACCCGCTTTTGCCTTTAAACCTGCTTTAATCCTTCGTGGCATAGGTTCAACAAGGTACTGGATTTCGGAAGTGCGCTCTTTTTTTCCGATTGTTTCAGAACTTCCGATTCAGATGCATATGGGAGAAATGACTAGGAATAATAAATGGCAGAAAACAGTCAAACTACTGGCTCTACAAACAAGTGTGTTCATGACTACATATAAAAAGGAGAATAATATAATAAGAAAATATGCATGTTGCAACATTGAGCAGCAAAGCGAGCTGTTTTTAACATCTAAAAACCAATGGAAGTGAATGAGACTGGAAATCTCCAGCCAAAATGATTGCAATGGCTGCACTCATTCGTACATCAAAAATAAGGTTAATAAACAATTCCTTCAGGACATAACCAATTAACATTTTACTTTGTTTGAGTCTAATAAACTCAGTAGATCAAATGTTTAGTGTGTTTCGGGAGATTTTAGGTTCTTTGTTTAGTTGTCAATGTAATTTCTTGGTCTTGAAGCAAAACCACTTATTCAAAGCTTTCAGCAGTAATCCAGCTTCCTTTTCACCGCATGTGGGTCAAGTAATCATTGTGTGTGTGTGTCTGTCTCTGCAGTGTTTCCTGCGTGGCGGGGGGCTGGAGAGGGTCATGGTTGGGGCTGGGCTCAGTGTGTGAGGTGGGAGGCTGGAGAAGGAGGCCCGTCCCGGGGTCTGGAGTGTCCGCTTTGGTGCGTCCTGTGTCGAGGAGGAAGAGACAGACTTAAGCAGGCCTGCCAGATTGGGAGGGGAGCGCTTCGCCTGCCCACAGACATGCTGAGCCTCAGACTACCACAGCTATTCGACATCCACCAGGTGCCAAAGGTGAGAAAGGGACGGCCTTTTATTTAGTAATAATGTCACACATTTCAGATGAGATGCATTTCTGCTACATCAGTCATAATATCCTGAATAAAAATGTTATGAATTATGACTTCAGTCTAATAAAAAAGAGCTGTGACTAGAAAGATAAGAATTGTTAATAGTGATTAAATATAAGATCAAAATATACTAGAAGATACTTATAAATAGGCGGACACTGTGGCTCAGTGGTTTGCACTCCCGCCTCACAGCAAGAAGGTTACTGGTACGAGTCCCGGCTGGGTCAGTTGGCATTTCTGTGTGCAGTTTGCATGTTCTCCACCGTGTTGCTGTGGGTTGCCTCCTGGTGCTCCAGTGTCCCCCACAGTCCAAAGACTTGCACTATAAGTGAATTGGGTAAGCTAAATTGGCCGTAGTGTATGAGTGTGTGTGAATGTGAGAGTGTATTGATGTTTCCCACTACTGGGTTGCAGCTGGAAGGGCATCCGCTGCGTAAAACATATGCTGGAGTAGTTGGTGGTTCCGCTGTGGCAACCCCTGATAAATAAGGGACTAAGCCGAAGTAAAATAAACGAATGAATGAAACTAAGTTGAACATTATTAAATTGAGTTTGTTTGTTTAAATTGAGCCTATATTAATTGTTAGCTCACAGCTTTTAATAGTTAACTGAAGAAGAACTGAAATAGAAGAACATTCTTTAGCTGCAAAACATCTGATTTAAGCAGGTTCAGTAAGTTTGATTCGGCTCAGTGATTCTTTTGAATCTGATTCATTCCGTGATTTGAATCATTGTCCATTTCTGCAGATCACATAATGTTGAAGACAGCCTTATTTGCAAAAGTTTTATTCTCATTCAAATATTTCCCAAATGATGTGTAACAGATTCAGGAATTCTTCACAGTATTTCCTGTAATATTTTTTCTTCTGGAGAAAGTCTTGTTTGTTTTATTTCGGCTAGAATAAAAGCAGTTCTTAAGTTTTCTTTTTATTTTAGTAATGCATTAATAGATGCTGAAGTGAGCTTTAAGTAAGATTAATAAATGCTTTGGATGCCTGTATATGTCTCATTTATTGAATAATTAAAACTATTATTTTTTAAGAAAAGGTGTTCGTAGATATAGAACACAAGCAGAATACATTTATAAAGCCTGTACTTTGTAAAGTTTAGCTGTTACGTGTTATTGTGTTTTCATTATTTATTATGATTTTGTTTTAATAATTTGCAAAAAATCTTGGTTTTATTTTTAGATTGCAAATTAATGCATAAAGAAGTTGCACAAATATCTAAAGCAGTATTACAGTACTACAATAAAACTCTTGCTTATTACAGTTTCGTTCCCCTTTAAGGGAAATCCCTGGGAAATCCAGCATTATGGCTAAAAGTTACAAGCTGAATAAGTGGAACCAGCCAGTGCAAGACACCGTTTTTAGTTCCTCTTTAATCTGGAGTTCAGCACTGTTTCAGCAGGATTGCATCAGATGAATGACTTGTGTCCAGAGTGTGAAAGTTTTTTATTTTTTTATTTTATATAAGTTTTTATTTTTATGTTGCATTTAAAAGAAAGAGGTATGGGTAACACTAATAAAGGTCAGGTTCATTGTTTCAGCTTAGTATGACAGCTGTTTCTTATGTTTTTGGTTAGGTCCAATTAAATAAAAATTTTTAGATGTTAGTATCAGTATGTCTTCAAGAATCTATATAAGCTAGTTTTGTACAAAACAAAGACAAAATTCATGTTTAGAAGATATAAAACTGATATAAACTTGTAAAGCTTGGAGTCTGTCCTTTCCACCTGAATTTTCATGTTACTTCATAGATTTTCATCAAATCTTGACCAATCAAATGCTTTCTAGTATCTGATATGCCCTGCCCCCTTCAAGACGCTACTCATTTGCTTTTCATTTGATGCACTTGAGCTCAACTACTCTCACTGGCAGAGCTGTGATTAAGCAAAACGCTATTGGCTGCTTTTTAAAAGGGGAGGAGCTACATGTCGTACCCTCTCTGTTTTCTGTTGAGATTACGTCAAACATTGAAAATAAAATGCACATTTAAAAGGACTTTACGAGACCTTTAAAGTCATGACACTGCAGGCAAAACATATTTTTCATATGCTTGAAAATTTTAAGATTTTCGTATTTTTTTTTTTATGTTTCTGTGTAATCTAAAATACTCTTTTAATACACAACTTCTTTTGTCACTCATATTAAAATAATATGTAGATACACATTTTGAATATTATATTTTTTTATATCAATACATAATTTTTAACATATTAATAATTTTTTTTTATAAATCATCAACAGCACTTACAATACTAAATTACAGTTTTATTAATATCTGTATTCTGAGAGTTTTTACTGTGGAATTATTAATGGATTACTTTACTGATTATATGCTGTATTTTATTCTGAAAACAATTGGGAAAATTATGGAGTGAGAAAAGGAGATCAGGAAAATATCCTTTCTAAAAACTTAACAATAACTGTAATGTCAAAAAAGGAATTTGTAGCCTCCACTCCCCCCCGTCAGATTTTTGTACTAGAAATGTATGCAAATTGGCACATACTGTACTCAATGAAATAATTCATTTGCATATTTAAACATACAAAAATGCTTGCAATTCTTAATGTAACCAATCAACTGAGGAAGTATGGTGATGATAAATATTAGTTTTATAGTAATTATATTTTTATATTAATAATTTACAGATGAAGTCAGAATTATTAGCCCCCTTTGAATATATTTTTTAAATATATTTTCCAAATGATGTGTAACAGAGGAAGGAAATTTTCACAGTATGTCTGATAATATTTTTTCGTCTGGAGAAAGTCTTATTTGTTTTATTTCAGCTAGAATAAAAGCAGTTTTAAATATTTTGAAAACCATTTTAAGGACAAAATTATTAGCGCCTTTAAGCCAGATTTTTTTTTTCGATAGTCTACAGAACAAACCATCGATATACAATAATTTGCCTAATAACCCTAACTTACCTAGTTAACCTAATTAAACTAGTTAAGCCTTTAAATGTCACTTTAAGCTGTATAGAAGTGTCTTGAAAAATATCTAGTCAAATATTATTTACTGTCATCATGGCAAAGATAAAATAAATCAGTTATTAAAAATGAGTTGTTAAAATTATTTAGTTTAGAAATGTGTTGAAAAAATCTCTCCGTTAAACAGAAATTAGGAAAACAAATAAACAGGGGGGCTAATAATTCAGGGGGGCTAATAATTCTGACTTCAACTGTATATTTATTCATATATTTCATCATTTAGGATTCCAAAAAAATTGTATAAAAATCATCTCATCTTGTCTCATTCTCGTGAACCCAATCTCATGTCTCATCACACCCCTAATAACGATGGTTTGTTCTGCAGATAATCAAGAAAAAAAATTGCTTATGTGGGTTAATAATATTGACCATAATTTTTTTTTATTAAAACGGCTTTTATTCTAGCCAAAATAAAACAAATAAGACTTTCTCCAGAAGAGAAAATATTATAGGAAATACTGTAAAAAAATTCCTTTATTTGGGAAAATTTTGAAAAAGTTCACAGGAGGGTGAATAATTCTGACTTTTTCTGAATCTGTATCCCCTATTCACCTGCAGTGTCTCGCCTTAAATGTTGGTTTAGTGTTTGCATGTGTTTCAGTCACCTGTGTGGATGTTTGCAGGTGCTTCAGTGTTTGCATGTGTTTCAGTCACCCGTGTGCGTGGTTGCAGGTGTTTCGAGAGGATGGCATCATGTCTGGGTATCGTCATCCCAGGAGCTCAGCGCTGGACTGCATCCTCAGCAGTTTTCAAATGACCAACGAGACGGTCAATATCTGGACACACTTCCTGCCGACCTGGTAAAGAGCCCAGTTCCACATGTGATCTCCTGTTAGTGCCAGAACTAGTAGGCTTTCAGCTTTCAAGCTTTGTTTGGGCTGCTTCGTTATGCAATTATGATTTAGCTTATAAGCAGACTCTTTTAGGCAATTTCAGATTTTACAGACACTAAACGCATTACGTGGAAAGTATTATTCGGGCAGCACGACCTAAATCTTGTTACCACTTTGTAAGGTTTTTTTGTGGTATGTGATGTAAATTAATAATAGAAATAATTGATCAAATAACCATGTAGTAATACATATGTATGTTGCCAGCAAAAAAGTCGCTGGTTCGAGTCCTGGCCTGGCCAGTTGGTATTTCTGTGCGGAGTTTGCATGTTCTCCCCATGTTGGCATGAGTTTCCTCCAGGTGTTCTGGTTTCCCCTACAGTCCAAAGACATGTGCTATAGGTGAATTGGCTGTAGTGTATGTGTGTGGGAATGTGAATAGTGAATAGTGTATGGGTATTTTCCAGTACTTGGTTGCGGCTGGAAGGGCATTCACTAAAACATATGCTGCAATAGTTGACGGTTCATTCCGCTCTGGCGACCCCTGATTATTAGGGACTAAGCTAAAGGAAAATGAATGAAAAAATGGAAAATACTTACTTACTTACTTACTCTCAGGGCCGTTTATAGCGAAGTTGATATTTAGCCGCACCATATTAGTGTTTCATTACATCTAGTTTTTATGAGGTGGGTTGTTAGCCCAGCGCTCAATCCCCAGGACATACACACATACACGATGGACAATTTAGCTTACCCAATTCACCTGTACCGCATGTCTTTGGACTGTGGGGGAAACCGGAGCACCCGGAGGAATCCCACGCAAACATGGGGAGAACATGCAAACTCTACAAAGAAAATGCTAACTGACCCAGCCGGGGTTCAAACCAGCGACTTCTTGCTGTGAGGCAACAGCGCTACACACTGCGCCACCATGTCACCAATGAATAATACTTATGTTTCAATAATCTGCCCGTTTTTTTTTTTTTCCTTATATATATATATATATATATATATATATATATATATATATATATATATATATATATATATATATATATATATTTGTTACTTGCTTAGTTTATTGACGGTTATTGTTTTTTTTGTATGTACTCTGACCTGTTTACCAAGTTACCTTTACATCCACACACACAAACACACGCACCTGCCAGTATTTAACTGTATTGTTGTTGTTTTTTTTTCATTTTTGTTATGTTTCATTTTCTTTGTATTTGTGTCATCTCAAATTGTGTACCTTTTGTATATTCTAAAAAATAAATAAATAAATAAATAAATAAAATAATAATAATAATAATAATAATAATAATAATAATAATAATAATAATAATAATAATAATAATAATAATAATAGTAATAATCTGCTCGGTCAAATAATTTACAAATGAATGTTTTTTTATTTTTTTTATTTTCTTATTCGTTATTTTTTATAAATTTGATCAATAGATTATTATTACAACATACATTCAGAAAGAGCTTCATGTTATGAAACATTTGAGCTGAAGACAAAATCCTTTATCTGATTCAAATTATAATTTTATTTGTCACATATAGAGTCATACACAGTACGAGATCCTACATTTCAAGAGTTCACACTTAGCTGATAATCAATAAAGCGTAATTGGCATGCTGTCCCGGGAGAGATCCCTGAGCTCGTAATATCCTCGAGCCCGGGGCTCCCTCCCGTTAGAAGGGCGAGAGGGGAGTTTGAGCTCAGGAAGGTCTTGAAAACTCCCCTGCTGTCGCGGTGTGAGAAGTGTGAACTAAGGTTGTCCAGGGTGATAATTTGGTTTAGTCGATTGGCTATGGTGTATGTTTTTGGACGGTGGGAGGAAACCGGGGAACCCAGGGGAAATCCATGCGAACACAGGGAGAACATGGAAACTCCGCACAGAAACGCCAACTGGCCCGATAGGAGGTTGGACCAACGGTGTTCTTGCTGTGAGGCAACAGTGCTAGCCACTGGACCACTGTGTCACCCTATCGAAAAAAAGGGTTGGAAGTAGCGGTGGAAGGGGGGAAACTTCAAGATGAAGATAACTGGAGTGAAAACCTCTGGTTATTTATAATGCTTCTGTAATCATCTAATAGGGAAGATTACGGAGCTAATGAGGTGCCAGCCGTGTTGATCATAAGCATGTGATCCTCTCGAAATTAGTTTATAAATAAACCCCACTAAATTCTATATTAAATCCTAAAAATATTCAACTAATTTTAATGTTTAATTACAGTCAATCAATGCTTTGACTTTCTTTGTTTAGATAGGAGACCAAAACGTCACAATATTCAATAAATCTTTGAGCAGGTATTGATAGTCTGCGAATGTTTGTTTTTCACAAATTTTGACACCTACTGTATAACATAAATACACAACAGCACAGAAAAAAGGTGTAGTAACCAGCTGACATCTTCTTCTTCTCCTGTATTGTAGGTATTTTCTGTGGCGGTTCAGCGTCCTGTGCTCGTCTCTGGACTTTGTGACGGATAGCTACACCTGGCCGCTGCTGGTCTACATGCTGCTGATCTGCCTTTATCCCTTCACCTCCAGCTGCGCTCACACCTTCAGCACCATGTCAGCTGAAGCTCGTCACATCTGCTACTTCTTCGACTATGGAGCGCTCAGTCTCTACAGTCTTGGTAGGATCTGCTTTTTGAGTCGTCCTATACTGTTAGCTTTGGGTAACACTCACTATATTACTTTGAGAGAGGGAACGGTAATATAAGCAGATCTTCATTTGTGTGTGTGTGTGTGTGCGTGTGTGTGCGTGTGTGTGTGCGTGCGTGTGTGCGTGCGTGCGTACGTGCGTGTGTGTGTGTGTGCGCGTGTGTGTGTGTACATGTTTTTGTGACATATCAGGACCAAAATATGTATGATGACATAGCTATGACGCAGGTATTACAAGAAGGTAGTGTAGCATGAGGACATTGCTGGTGTTCTCATTTCTCAAAAAGTTTATAAATCACACAGAATGAGTTTTTTCAGAAAGTAAAACTGTACACAGTTTTCTGTGAGGGTTGGGTTTAGGCGTAGGGTGGGGTTAGGGCAATAGAAAATACAGTTTGTACAGTATAAAAACAATGGAAATCTATGTAACGTCCCCACAATTCACAAATCAAAACAAACATGTGTGCGCGTGTATGCCTGTGTGTGAGTGTGTTTTGGCTACATCTAATATAAGCTCTTTATGAGTTCTTAGCTGATACAGACACCATTAATTGTGTGCAAAAATATGCTGATATGTTGAAGTCTGCATGAATGTGCACACTTAAAAATTGACGTTTGCTGTTTGTTTAATGTACTTATTTACAATGAGCTGAAACATCACAATTCTTGATTATTTTTGGGGATAACTTATTTGTTTTATGTTTAATCCACTTAAATTTGTAAAAACAAATAAGTTAACTTAATTTCTTCATGCTGTCCCAACTAGGGATGCACCATGGATTTTTGGCCAATATCGATAAACGATAACTCTTAAGATTTGGAGGCCGATAACTGATATATTAGCCAATAAATAAAAATATTTCAGAATGTTATATTTTTATACAGTGAACAACTGATTTTATTTTAAAAACTTCATAAACGTTTGAACTGATCTTAGAATAGCCCGCTCAAATCAAAAAGGCAATAATTTCAAAATTGCAAGGTGATTATATAGACCTATATTCAAGAATTTACATAAATCAGCATGCCAAAAATAAATTATTTCCTTTTCTTCACATAGCAAATTAACATGGAACTTGACTGCATAAAAATAATGGGTTAAATATCAAAATGGGATTTAATTAACAAACAAGTAAAATAAATACATTTTAAGTAAAATTTAAATAAAAGAACTAAGAACTGAAACCAGTAATGTACAGATGTAGAAATATGTAATGTCCAAAAAAGCATTTTGATTGGTGTTTTGACAGTTCAGAGCACCGTACAAGCGGAAAGCTAAATATAGATTTAGATTGACTATCGGCTTAAAGATATCGGACTAATTTTGATATCGAACCGATAGCGTTTATCGGCCGATATCAATATGGCCGCCGATATATCGTGCATCCCTAGTCCCAACACAAATCAATGTGTGGAACCCAGCGTTTTCTTACAGTTTACTACAGTATTTTTATTTTATTATCTCAGATTGTTCGTTTTACAATTAATCCGATCAAGTTATTCCTCTGGGAATTTTTTTAGGGGGGCGGGGGCGGGGATATTTTTGTAATCTTTAATTATAATATAACCCTTTGCTTCTGCTCTGAAAAGGCTGTACTTCTCTGATGATGTCAGTTTGACGGATTGGGTGAAATGTGAACTATGCCACGCCCCTCTAACCATTCATTTGTTTAGAGAGAAAAATGAGAGGATGATAAAATGCCCCCTTATTAATATATAAGTCTACAGCATCTTCCGATTCACAAAGACTTCAAAGTGTCTCTATATTTCTGTACATATTGATCCGAAAATATTTAAAACAATTTTGCAGTATCAATACTAGGCCTAGTTTTCTTCACAAAAAGTACTTTTAGGATGTATTATAACCAGATGAATTGATGTAAAGTTTAAAGATGTAAAGCTGTTAAAAACTAACTTTAGGAAGAGACGAGAGTCCGAATTATTAGCCACCCTTCTTTTTGAAATATTTCCCAAATAATTTTTCACACTATGTCCTATAATGTTGTTTCTTCTGGAGAAAGTCTTATTTGTTTTATTTTGGCTAGAATAAATAGAATTTTTTTTAAACCATTTTAAAGTCAAAATTATTAGCCCCTGCAAGCTAAATATTTTTTCGATAGTCTACAGAACAAACCATTATTATACAATAACTTGCCTAATTACCCTAACCTGCCTAATTAACCTAATTAACCTAGTTAAGCCTTTAAATGACACTTTAAGCTGTAAAGAAATATCTTGAAAAAGATCTAGTAAAATATTATTTACTGTCATCATGGCAAAGATAAAATAAATCAGTTATTAGAAATGAGTTATTAAAACTATTATGTTTCGAAATGTGTTGAAAAAAACTTCTCTTCATTAAACAAAAATTGGGAAAAAATAAACAGGGGGCTACATATTCAAGGGGTCTAATAATTCTGACTTCAACTGTATATATATATATATATATATATATATATATATATATATATATATATATATATATATATATATATATATATATATATATATATATATATATATATATATAAAAAGTCATGACAACAAATATTTTTATGTCGCTTTAGTTGAAGTAAGTTATCAGGTTATAACTAAACAAATTTTAGCTATCCAAAGTTTAATGTAATATTATCAGTCATAAAGTGAATGCAATACAGAAATATTAGTTTTTAATTGACAACAAGCTAATTATCTGCTGTTTTGACATAAATGTTAATCCAAGAACAAAAGAAAGAATCGTTCAGTGCTATTGGGTGAATTTGTGTCATTTTATTTTTAAAAGACTTTTACCCCCTTTTATATATATATATGATGCATTGTAAAATAAAAATGTGTATAGTTTACAACAAAAAAAACAACAACAAAAATGGCTGCTGATGTTGGCAAATAAATACATTTTAAGTAATGCAATAAACATTATTTATGATCATTAGTTATAGCATTAAACTCTGATATATATCACTGATGAAAAACTAAACTCTAAAAACAGACATAGTAATATAAACAACAATGCAGGGAATTCTGGGAAACACAAATGTGTGGATATTCATTGTATATAGTAAGTAAACGTATTGTTAACCTGGTATCAGACATTTAATGTAGTGTTTTTTGCAGTTTTTTGAAATCCCACACAATTTTTCACACTGCATGATGACTTCCTACTTCATGCATCTGAATAACCGGAAAGGATTTTCGGCTAGTTTTAGTTACAACAACAGCACGACATTCCTATACTGAAGCTCAACATTACCAGCAACGTCAATGCCATTGGTTTGATTTCCACTGAAAGCGTGAATGGATCAAATCTATATCTCAAATGCTTTAGATAACAAGCCTCGTGCAAAAGAATCCAATGCAAAGGCATGCGTTGCTGTGAGATAAATGTGCCAGAATCTGCTGTCCTTGAGAGGATACAGAAAACCTGACTGCAGGCCAGTAAAAAGAGGCAAAGTCCTGATATATAAAGCTGATGTTATATCAGAGGCTTTCACGGAGCTAGAAATGAATGTGTCTTGTAAGGTTGATGCGAGGTTATTTGTAAGGTTGATGCGAGGTTATACGCGTTTGGAGGAAATGAGGCATCAAACATACACCGACTGTGAGTTCAAAGGCAAACGCTGAAGCTAAAGCTTTAATGTCTGCATTGATGAAGATTGAAGGCTGAAGAAGTGCACGTATTGTTCTAGCCACTTAAGAAACCAAGTATAAGCAGCATTTTAATATGAGCTCGAACACTTTACCTTACGTTTGAGTGATTTATTAATGCGCCTTTTAAACATTAAAGACTCTTTTTTTGTTGTTGATAAAAAGAGCGATTATCCTTTCAAGATGAAAAAAAAAATTGATTAATACAGTTGAAGATAAAATTATTATCCCTCCTATGAAATTTTAATTATTTAAAAAAAGTTTTTCCTAAGTGATGTTTAACAGAGAAAGGAAATTTTCGCAGTATTTCCTATATATATTTTTTCTTCTGAGGATAGTCTTGTTTCTTTTAGTTTGGCAGAAATAAAAGCAGTTTTTACTTTTTGTTAAGGGGAAACAAACAATACAGCACACTATCAATACTTGCTGTATGAATATTTTATTATATATAACGTTTTGTTCTACGAACTTCATTAGATGTACACATTCAATTGAATTCAATTCTATTTCATTTATAATACACTTTAAAACAACACAGTTAACCAAAGTGCTGACAATATGCTTATTTAATGCGTCCGCCATTTTAAAGAATGAAAGCGAGGCTGTGGTGGGAAGAAACCCGGAAGTATAGGATCAGCACTGTAAACATTCCAACAACATGCTGTGGACTACAAACCTCAAGCTGTTGCCCCGATTTCAAAACGCAGATATCGTGGAAACATCACTTTAATATCATTCAGTTCACTTGAATTTAAATAATTAAAAGCATATTAGGCATCAAACAACATCATAATCTCTTAAAGAGTGTCCTCCTAGCACCAGGTAAACACCATGGGGGCTTCCATGCTTCAGCCTACAGTATGTAACATGGTGAGTTACATACGCTTATGTTGTCTGTAATAGTGTTGTTAGGTGACACTGAGATGACAGAAAAAAACAACATATTTAATAATACTAGTCAGTGAACATCATCCAATCACAGTGCGCAGTACAAAAAAGCAACTACGTCTCATTCAAAACACCCTTTGTCTATTAAGGAGAAGGACAAATGCACCTATCATTGCTTCAGGTGTGCTGAGTATACTTGATTGACATTACATACATACAACATACAACAGCCATTGACTTCCATATTATTTTTTATTACTACCACGGATGTCAATGGCTGCTTTTTCCAACATTCTTCAGCATATATTGTTTTGTGTTCAGAGATTGAGTTTGAGTAATGTGAAGAAACGTTCATTTTTGGATGAATTATCCCCTTAAAGGTGCTGTATGTACTTTTCGACTCTTGTAAAGCACAAAAATACCATAATATGTTTGCAGATATTTAAGAAACATCCTAAGTAAGCCTTCTTGTTTATCTGAAAAACAATGCTGAAGTCAGATATTCTGCTTTGAACATGTGCGTTAAGTGTCAGAACGTCTGTCTTTGTTTTGGTTCTTTTAACCCGCCCAATGCCAATGTAGCCAATTATATTTCAGCACCCCGAGTTGCCTTGGTTAAAAACACTGTATTTCATTCATTCAATCAAAAAGGCTCTCAAAGCATGTGCCTGTGACCAAAATGCAACCTCTGGTGGACAGTAGCAGACTTGGAAATGAGATGCAGATTCAGAATTCCACATGAGGTGGTTGTCAGCAAATAATATAAATATTATGAACATAAACATTAGGTGAACAGGTTAGCCCTGTGTCCTAAGAACACCCTAAGTGACAGGATACGCAGTGATAAAAATTTTGCCTGTTTGCACCAGACAAAACACAACAGAATTTTTAATTTAGCCATTCAGAAACACAGAATATTGCACTCACTGCACTACAACAAAATGGTAATGTTTAAAAAATTAATACATATTAAACCTTTTTAACATCATTAAATGTAGATGCTGAATTACTTATATGTGTTGGTTTTGAGTCACAGTTCTGAAGTTCAGTTTCAAGCGATTTATTTTATTTTCAAGATCTGACCTGATCTATCTGCTGCTGCTTTCGGTATATGGCAATAAATGAAATGTAAAATGCCATTTTAACTCACATTATTAGCATTTAACACTGAATGAGGCACATGGGGTGTACCTGAAATGATCATTGTCAGTTTATTTAATTGTTCACTTGTGAGAAATACCTGTGTTTCTAAAATATAAATTTCAGGTGTTGGTTAGGACAAAAACTCCTTTTAATATGGAAAATATTCCCTCTATTACGTGCCGTTGCTTTTATTTAGAACACCGTTTAAATCAACCTTAAATCAGCCTTTAGGCTCGATATTCAGGCACAATCCTGTTAATGTCATCAATCTGGCAACCTTTGCTTGCATGTGTTTTGAACCAGGTATGCAATATATATATATTATGAGCTCGAACACTTTACCTTACGTTTGAGTGATTTATTAATGCGCCTTTTAAACATTAAAGACTCTTTTTTTGTTGTTGATAAAAAGAGCGATTATCCTTTCAAGATGAAAAAAAAAATTGATTAATACAGTTGAAGATAAAATTATTATCCCTCCTATGAAATTTTAATTATTTAAAAAAAGTTTTTCCTAAGTGATGTTTAACAGAGAAAGGAAATTTTCGCAGTATTTCCTATATATATTTTTTCTTCTGAGGATAGTCTTGTTTCTTTTAGTTTGGCAGAAATAAAAGCAGTTTTTACTTTTTGTTAAGGGGAAACAAACAATACAGCACACTATCAATACTTGCTGTATGAATATTTTATTATATATAACGTTTTGTTCTACGAACTTCATTAGATGTACACATTCAATTGAATTCAATTCTATTTCATTTATAATACACTTTAAAACAACACAGTTAACCAAAGTGCTGACAATATGCTTATTTAATGCGTCCGCCATTTTAAAGAATGAAAGCGAGGCTGTGGTGGGAAGAAACCCGGAAGTATAGGATCAGCACTGTAAACATTCCAACAACATGCTGTGGACTACAAACCTCAAGCTGTTGCCCCGATTTCAAAACGCAGATATCGTGGAAACATCACTTTAATATCATTCAGTTCACTTGAATTTAAATAATTAAAAGCATATTAGGCATCAAACAACATCATAATCTCTTAAAGAGTGTCCTCCTAGCACCAGGTAAACACCATGGGGGCTTCCATGCTTCAGCCTACAGTATGTAACATGGTGAGTTACATACGCTTATGTTGTCTGTAATAGTGTTGTTAGGTGACACTGAGATGACAGAAAAAAACAACATATTTAATAATACTAGTCAGTGAACATCATCCAATCACAGTGCGCAGTACAAAAAAGCAACTACGTCTCATTCAAAACACCCTTTGTCTATTAAGGAGAAGGACAAATGCACCTATCATTGCTTCAGGTGTGCTGAGTATACTTGATTGACATTACATACATACAACATACAACAGCCATTGACTTCCATATTATTTTTTATTACTACCACGGATGTCAATGGCTGCTTTTTCCAACATTCTTCAGCATATATTGTTTTGTGTTCAGAGATTGAGTTTGAGTAATGTGAAGAAACGTTCATTTTTGGATGAATTATCCCCTTAAAGGTGCTGTATGTACTTTTCGACTCTTGTAAAGCACAAAAATACCATAATATGTTTGCAGATATTTAAGAAACATCCTAAGTAAGCCTTCTTGTTTATCTGAAAAACAATGCTGAAGTCAGATATTCTGCTTTGAACATGTGCGTTAAGTGTCAGAACGTCTGTCTTTGTTTTGGTTCTTTTAACCCGCCCAATGCCAATGTAGCCAATTATATTTCAGCACCCCGAGTTGCCTTGGTTAAAAACACTGTATTTCATTCATTCAATCAAAAAGGCTCTCAAAGCATGTGCCTGTGACCAAAATGCAACCTCTGGTGGACAGTAGCAGACTTGGAAATGAGATGCAGATTCAGAATTCCACATGAGGTGGTTGTCAGCAAATAATATAAATATTATGAACATAAACATTAGGTGAACAGGTTAGCCCTGTGTCCTAAGAACACCCTAAGTGACAGGATACGCAGTGATAAAAATTTTGCCTGTTTGCACCAGACAAAACACAACAGAATTTTTAATTTAGCCATTCAGAAACACAGAATATTGCACTCACTGCACTACAACAAAATGGTAATGTTTAAAAAATTAATACATATTAAACCTTTTTAACATCATTAAATGTAGATGCTGAATTACTTATATGTGTTGGTTTTGAGTCACAGTTCTGAAGTTCAGTTTCAAGCGATTTATTTTATTTTCAAGATCTGACCTGATCTATCTGCTGCTGCTTTCGGTATATGGCAATAAATGAAATGTAAAATGCCATTTTAACTCACATTATTAGCATTTAACACTGAATGAGGCACATGGGGTGTACCTGAAATGATCATTGTCAGTTTATTTAATTGTTCACTTGTGAGAAATACCTGTGTTTCTAAAATATAAATTTCAGGTGTTGGTTAGGACAAAAACTCCTTTTAATATGGAAAATATTCCCTCTATTACGTGCCGTTGCTTTTATTTAGAACACCGTTTAAATCAACCTTAAATCAGCCTTTAGGCTCGATATTCAGGCACAATCCTGTTAATGTCATCAATCTGGCAACCTTTGCTTGCATGTGTTTTGAACCAGGTATGCAATACCTAGTTCAACCACTGGGTGTCAAACTTACATACTGCAGCTTTAATCGATTTTTGTTTGGACAACATGAATGAATTGTGTGGAACCCTGCATTAGTGTCCTTACCAGTGCCCAAATTCATCCACACGACCTACTGATGAATTTCATACGAGGTCTAATCATTTTGACTTCAACTGCATTTGAAATATCTGTAGCATCTCTGTCTGATTTCAGTCTGTGTTATATGGAGGGATGATCATCTGTTCAATATCCTGCGTGTGAAGCTGTACGTTTTGTGCTCTAGTAGTCTAATAAAAATGTTATTCTTTCATTTGTGGAATTCACCGCTGGTTACGGTTCAAGAAGTGGCTCAGAAAGGCCTCTTTTATTGGCAGAGTAGCTGGGTCTGTGCAGCAGCCGAGGGAATGTGAATGTTTGTGGACATAGTACAATAGCCAAACATTACAAAGGAAAAAAAAATCTATGAAATGTGCATGCTTTATAGAATGCTTGCCTCCAAAAAATTGTGCGGTACATACTGTACAGTCCGCATTTTCACAATAGTAAAACTTACAACTTAAGTTTTGTAGGAACTGTGTTCTCTTGGAAATAATAAATCACTTGGTTATTATTTTCTGTGAAGGTCTTGGTGAAGTTTCATAGTAGTCTGTTCCTCTAGGGTTTGTTGGAAATCCACAGAGTACTTGAGAAAAAATAAAATGAGTTTGGGAATGTGAATTTTATTATTATTATTGTTATTACTATTATTATTTTGGGGCGACACGGTGGCACAATGGGTTGCGCTGTCGCCTCACAGCAGGAAGGTCACTGGTTCGAGCCCCAGCTGGGTCGGTTGGCATTTCTGTGTGGAGTTTGCATGTTCTCTCTGTGTTGGTGTGGGTTTCCTCTGGGTGCTCCGGTTTCCCCCACAGTCCAAAAACATGCGCTATAGGTGAATTGAATAAGCTAAATTAGCCGTAGTTTATGTGTGTGAATGCAAGAGTGTATGGATGTTTCTCAGTGCTGGGTTGCAGCTGGAAAAGCATCCGCTGCGTCATAACACATGCTGGATAAGTTGTCAGTTCATTCTGCTGTGCCGACCCCTGATTAATAAAGGGACTAAACCGAAAACCGAATAAATCAATTAAGGAATAACTATTTTGCATGCACTAAATTAATGCTGTAGTCCAGACCAACAAAAACTGAAACAAAGACCACACCATCACTTTTTCAGATTCATTTTAAAGACACATATTTACTGACTGAGAAATGCGTTGATAAAAGAATCAAAGCTATTTACATTAAAATGGTGAAAAAATTATTTAAAAACATAAACAGTTGAGCTCAATAGAGTTTTCACGACTGCGACTGCAGGAGCTGCGATGTCGACACCAATATTACACGATTGGCCGGATTCACCACATGACAACAACCATGTATGTTTTGGGTTTATTATTGGACAACGACAGTCTAAAAATTTCCAAAATTTACTTTTTATGCCATCTCCATCTTCATCCATTTATATATACTCTAAACCTGAACATTAACATACCATTCAACATCTGGTAGCCTAAAAATTGATGTTTAAACTCCTAGAATTTGTGCTGAATTGTTTTGTGTTTAATAGGCCTATTTGTTGATATTTATTTCCTTTTCATGTGTTCTCTTATTTCCCCCTTATTTCTCTCATACGTTTTTGTTAAATAGGCTACTTAAATTTAATTCATGATTCCCTTATTGTTGAAAATGAACTATAGACTCTATTCTGTTTTATTTGTACAGTAAATATTTTGTTATTATTGCAATAAATACATTTTAAGATTTCACACTAAGCTGAGGATTAATTATAAGCTACTTTGGCACACTGTCCCGGGAGAGAGCCCTGAGCTCAAAAGATCCTCGAGTCCGGGGCTCCCTCCTGTTGCAAGGCGAGAGGGGAGTTTGAGCTCAGGTAGATCTCGAGAACTCTCCTGCTGTAGTAACTAATGAACAGATAGTGATTGCTCTTAAGAGATAACTATTTACTAGGAGCATGTCTATGGTGCCGATTTGGATTAGTCAATTAACTTGCATGTTTTTAGACGGTGGAAGGAAACCGGGGAACCCAGGGAAAACCCACTTGAGTAAACTTAAATAAACTTCACAAATAGTTGATCATGCCATGTGTTCGGTCATCATGACTGCTGCAACTTTGAGCACTGAAGTGTTCGGCTTGACGGCTTCGTTTTCAACTCCGCCCCCGCCTGCGCTCGGCTAATCTTGTTGATCACCGGCTCGTTGAATCAAATCGGACGCACCTATTGTGTTCAACAAAAATGACTGTGATTGGCCGTGAAGGTCATAAGTTCACAGAATTTACCGCTGTTTACTGTTTATCGTTTACCGCGAAGATCGGCTGGTCTGTTTATAAGCTCACAAACGAGCGATCCGCTAATGAATCGACTGATCTTTAGCTTTAAAATGCTCCAGTATCCCTGTATTTTATTTTATTTTTATTATTTATAATTATTTTATTTAATTAATTATTTTATTTTTAATTTAATTTTACTTTTATTTTGCTTTTATTTTAATTTACTGCGATAGCCGCAGTAGGTAGCGCTGTCGTCTTACAGCAAGAAGGTGCTGTTCGACATGTGCTATAGGTGAATTTGGTAAGCTAAATTGGTCGTAGTATATGTGTGTAAATAAAAGTGTTTGGGTGTTTCCCAGTAATGGGTTGCAGCTGGAAGGGCATGCGTAAAACATGCTGGATAAGCTGGCGGTTTATTTCGCTGTGGCGACCCCTGATTAAAAAAGGGACTAAGCCGAAAAAGAAAATGAATGACTGTTGTTGTTGTTGTGGTTGTTGTTGTGTATTTGTTGAACATACATGCATACAGTATATTGTAAATATGCTCTTGTTTTTATCAGGCTGTGCCATCTCATACGGGTCCTATGCGATGCCCGACTGCTGGGTCAACAGTTGGCTTCACCAGCATTTTGTGACCATCGGTGTCTGCAACTCTCTCTTCTGCACCAGCACGTCCTGCTACACCAGGTGAGGGCTCTTTTAGAGGCTAATTATGGCTAATTAACGGAGTCTGTGATTACAGGAGCTAATGTAGATGTCATTTCAGAATAAGTGGGAGTTAATTACATAACTCAAGTCCTTCTCACACACAGACTTTGTTTGTCTGGAGCTTGAGTGTGCTTGCACAAAAGCTTTAGCCATTTTTTTTTATAAAGAAATTATTCACAAAAGGGATAAAGCGCTTGTTGAATTTACTGAGTTGTTTAGATTTGCTTTGGTAAGCAGCACTATTGCTCAAATATATGATGTTTAACTAGAACGTAACTCGTCTTATTCTGAAACCTTATAATCCTTGTTTAGAATAAGTGTGTGGTTTGCTTTTATGAACAAGTGGATTTATAATTTGTGTGTGGAGGAGAATGAAATTGTCAGTGAATATTTACACAGAGATTATCATAGAGATGTGGGGTAGGTGTCTTAGGACTTGCACCATTAATCATCTACCTAGCAACCATCAACAATATCCTAGGAGCCACATAAAAACACACTGGTATTGTGCTGGATATTTTCTTCATTAAATGATAAACTGTTCACTTTTTCATTCATTTTCTTTTCGCCTTAGTCCCTTTATTAATCTGGGGTCGCCACAGTGGAATGAACTGCTAACTTATCAAACATATGTTTTCCGCAGAGGATGCCCTTCCAGCTGCAACCCACCAGTGGGAAACATCCACACACACTCATCTCATTCACACACATACACTACGGATGATAAAATCATAAAACCATGATAATTTATGTGAAAATAACATTATTGTTTAATGTTACATTATATATTTAGTTATATTAATAAATAATAATAATATTTAATTATATTACACTACCAGTCAAAAGTTTGGGGTCAGTAGGATTTTTAAATGTTTTAAAATAAGCTTCTCCTGCTCACCAAGGCTGCATTTATTTCACCAAAAATACAGTACAAATTGTGAAATGTTATTGCACTATAAAAGAACTGTTTAAAAGTAGTCTACAATTTAAATGAATCATTTATTCCAGTGATTTTAATGATGCATTTTCAGCTTCATTGCTCCAGTCTTCAGGGTCACGTGATCCTTTAGAATTCACTCTAATATTACTTATCAGGCCCATTGCCAGGGGGATTCGGGTGGTGCGAACATTTTTGACAGTATGCCATCATAAACTGTGAAAATAACAGATAAAAGAAGGCTTTAAGACAAATGTAATTAATAATTATTATTAAAATGGACAAATTCTGACTGAGGAAATGAGCTGGCTAGTTTGTTATTTGCCTATAGGCTACAGTTTTTTTAATTTAAAGCAAGTTTTAATAGATTCCTAATTGTTTTTTTAATGATGGATAATAAATTAACATTTAAAAAACTTATAGTATTATAGTAAATATTTTTTCATATTTCTTAATTTTTTATTTGTTTACATTTTTATTCTTAAATTTTTTATTTAAAATTGTAATCTCATTACATAATTTATAAAACTGTAATAACGTAATGCACATTAGTAAATAAACACAATTTTTTGTAAACATAAAATCGTATGGTAAGCACTTTGACGTCACTTCGTTGCATCAAAAAGTGTGGTAATGATAACCATCCGACAAGCTAAATTTAGTGCTTAAAATGTCACTAAAATGCAGTGTTTGAACTATATAATTTAATTGAAAATTAGGCGAATGACAGCGAAAAGGTCCACTTTTTGAGAAAAAAAGAAGCTCCCATTTTAATAGGCTGGCCACGGGAATGATTATTATTACTCTAACATAATTATTATTATCTAATATTAATTAATATTATTTAACTCAAGACCATGGGTGGTAGTTCTTTCTCATAGAGCATCCGCATTAGGAATGCTGCTTCTCTGTTTTGAGAAACTTCTTAAGACTCACCTTTTTAGCATTGCTTTTAACTTAGGATGATCCTTTTGTTAACTTTTTTTTATTCGATCTTATGGTTCATAATTTTATTGTTTTGTTGCATCTTTTTTATTATTGTGCTGTTTCTGCTATTGTTGGTAATTTGCCTTGTAGCGCTTTGAGTCTAAGAAAAGAGCATTACAAATAAAAATGTATTATTATTATTGTATTATTAATGTTAATAGTAATAAAAACAATAATGATTGGAGTAATAATTTCATTTGAAACTACATACAATAAGAAAGCAGTTATTTAAAATTTTAATAAATATATATATATATATATATATATATATATATATATATATATATATATTTACATTTAATAAATGCTGCCTTGATAAACAGAATAGTTTTCTTTAAAAAAAATATATAAAAAACTGACCCCAAACCTTTGACCGGTAGTGT
Organism: Danio aesculapii; assembly: GCF_903798145.1. Lineage (NCBI taxonomy): Eukaryota > Metazoa > Chordata > Actinopteri > Cypriniformes > Danionidae > Danio > Danio aesculapii. Next base: position 10,839,015 of record NC_079450.1, on the reverse strand, counting down.
ATAAAACAAATATGTGTTTATTAAATGTGTCATTTTTAATAAAAAACTAAAAATTTAAATGCTAAATCTCCGTATAGTTTATCTTTTCATTTTTATGTTAAGTTGTTAAAAAAATATTTTATAAAAATTGTTATTTATAAATGTATTAGAATATATTTATTTATTATAGACATTATTATGTTAATTTAGAAATATATATATATATTTTTTAAAAACAATTAACAGCCATTTAATTAAGAACTGAATATGTAATAAACACATTTTACCAGAGCTCAATCCAACAGAGCACCTTTGGGATGTGGTGGAATGAAAGATTCATATCATGGATGTGTAGCTGACAAATCTGCAGCAACTGCGTGATTCTATCATGTCAATATGCACTAAAATCTCGGAGGAATATTTCCAGTACCTTGCTGGATCTATACCACGAAGGATTATAGCAGTTCTGAAGGCAAAAGAGGGTCCAACCCGGTACTAGTAAGGTGTACCTAATAAAGTGGCCTGTGAGTGTTTATAGCACCTTAGTTCAACCAAAATTGACCAAACCAAAAGTGCTTTAAACCAGTAAAAACAAATTATACAACACAACAAAAAAGCAAACAATGCAAAAACAATAAAAGAAATATTAATAAAACAGCAAAACATTAAAACAGAGTAAAGTGTCAGTGCCGCTGTGCATTAAAAGCCATTGTGAACAAGTGGGTGTTATTGTTCACATTTCTAAAACATTTCTAAAACATTTCTAAACTCTACCACATATGAACATAGCATATAGTCTACAGTATTTAAGCTGTTTTCTTTTCCTACAGGTTCATAGAGCTGCAGTTTCCACACAAAAGTAAAATCCTGCGAACGTCCGCATTTGTGGTCCCCTTCCTCTTCGACAGCTTCCCACTGTTTTACAGAGTGAGTAAAACCGCACACCATTACACATGTAAAGCAGATAAATGCTTATGCAGAGATATGATATGACTGAGAGGAAAGCACCATTCATGCACAGTCACTTTCTTTCCGTGTGTGTGTTTTTAGCTGCTCTCATGCTGTTGGGGGAGCTGTAGTCCCAGTGAAGCTCTGGCCAGTCATTCCTACCATCTGCTCTTTGCGTTTCTCACATGTTTTCTGTTCGCATCGCATCTCCCCGAGAGACTGGCTCCAGGCCGCTTCGACTACATTGGTACTTCATTTTTAATGATTTCACCCTTGTTTTTGGCCCTGTTTACACCTGCTGCTTAAAGGCTTTTTGGCTGATTGGCTCAGAAGTAGATGAGAAGACACATTGCTGTTTTAACCTGATGTTCGAGGAGAGATGCTGTAAGCTAAAACTGTGTTTTTATTATTTTGAGCTCTTTGGTTTATTATACTGATAAGAGTGTTTTAGTGTGTTAATACAATTAACAATAGTGTTTTACAGGCTAACCTAAAGAAAACATCCCAAAATACACTTTTAAATGTTTCTTATGCCACTTTATCAATTTGTGGCTGTAGATTACAATTACAAGACAATGTTAAAGACTGTTTTATTAGTGAATTTGGGTGAATTACAGAGCTGCTGAAGTGGAGATTTATGGCTTATTGCGGAAAAAATAAACTGCATTGAGCCATAAATTTCATCTTCAACAGCTCCCTTATTCACCCAAATATTAAATAAAAATATATAATAATTAAATAATAATATATTTTTTAAAAATTATCAGATCTGTATTCTGTAGGCTTTTACTGAGGAATTTGTTTGTGTTTACTTCAGTGTATACAACAGTTTATTCTACAGAAATACTGTTAACAGTACTTAATGAATAATCAAGTGATGAAATTAGATTCTCAAAACACCTATGGTTTTTAATGAAAAACAATTAAACAATAATTTTTAGGTCAGAAATATGATTTAATCTACCAAAATGGAGTACAGTACAGTATGATAATAGAAACTTGTATAAGTAGATTTTGTTTTCTTTAAGTTTGACTAAAAAAACACACTTTGCTAAAAACCCCAAAAATCTCAAAGTGTTAAAAATAGATTCCAAAAACCCTAAGAAATGAAAAGAATTTTGAAACTGACTTCGTCTAGTAATCAGATCTTTGGGTCAGAAAATATATTTTAATCTACAGATTCAAATCAATAATAAATGTGATCAAAGAAACTATTAAAAGTAGATTTTGTTTTTATTATATATTAGAATGAAAAAACAACTAAAAACCCAAATCTCAAAGTGTTAAAAATAGATTTACAAAACCCCTCTGTAAAACACCTATGACTATGATGCTTTTTGAGCCAGAAATATGATACAATCTACTGGTTCAAATTGAAAAATATAATAAAAGAAACTATTGAAAGTAGATATTTTATATATATTACACTATTATTCAAAAAGATAATGATTCGAACTCATCAAGTAATTGCTTCGTACCATTTTTCTTTTTTCTTTTTACATTCTTTGGGTGATTTAAAAACACAAATGTTTCGGCACAACGCCTTCCTCAGTGTGTGACACAATCCTCTCACTCCACCCTTTTATCCCACAGTCAACCACAATGCATCATTAGTTAGACGGCCACTCTCATTTTCATTTCATTATTCCATGATTAACCACATAAGGACTACATGTATTTACATGTACTTGCATTTCGTTGCCTTGTACTTGTACATGTGTAATGACAATAAAGTTGAATCTAATCTAATCTAATGTATTTACCTTCACATTTCAAAAACATTTTCACAGAGAAAAATCATATCAATTATTATCCTTTGCCAAGTGTACATCAATACAATGAAAATCCGACAGATAACTTAAAAAAACTACTTACAAAGACGGTCACTCGATGATTGAAGACAATCTTACCTTCACCTCAACACACATAACTAACCACACAAGAAATTACTCTCACCTTCAAAAACATTATTTTACAGGAAAATAGCATATTTACCCCAATACAATGAGGTAAATATCCAGTCCAAAACCCCAATACAATGAGGTATTGAATTCAATACAATGAGGTAAATATCCAGTCCAAAACATTAAAAAATACATTTGTTATAAACGGCTACTCGATGTTTGCCAACTGACTCTTTTTCATTTCAGTATATCATAATCAATCGCACGAAAAATACCTTTACCTTCAAAAACAGTATTTTATAGTAAAATCACATATCAATTATCATCATTCCCTTATTTATGTCTACGTCAATACAGTGAAATTTCCACAGTTCAAAAACATAAACAATCCATTTTCATCTCATTATTTGTGTCACTACAACTTCAAAATCCATGATTCCTAATATTATAGCTAAACAACAGGCTGTTAAAGAAACACAGAAAGGTCCAACTCCTCATTCATTCCTCTTGGTGTAAGTGACTGCAATTTATGAATCCAGAACGCTTCTCTTTGCAATAATCTTTTATTTAGATTACCTCCTCTATGTGACTCAAACACTTCTTCAATTCCTATGCATTCTAGTTGTTTAGCGTCATGTTCAAAATCTATAAAGTGTTTTGCTATTGCCGAGGTTATGTCTCGTCGTCATATACTTGAACTATGTTCGCTAATTCGCATCTTCAACGGAAGAGATGCTTGTACATTTCGAGATACTATTTTGAAGCTGTTACAAAGCCAGAATGCTATAATAAACAACAGTGCAATATATATTATATATAAAAACATAATAATAATTCAACAAAAAAAGAAAGAACATTGTAATGGTGACATTGGTGACATAATGGATAGTTGCATTGGATTTAACTAGACTCAAATATACTGAATTATTAGCCCTTCTGAATTATTAGCCCCCCTCTTCTTTTTTTTTTCTCAATTTCTGTCTAACGGAAAGAAGATTTTTACAACACTTTTCTGAACATCATTTTTAATAACTCATTTCTAATAACTGATTTCTTTTGTCTTTACCATGATGACAATACATAATATTCTACTAGATTTATTTCAAGACACTAGTATCAGATTAAAGTGCAATTTAAAGACGTAACGAGGGTAATAAGGCAAGCTAGGGTAATTAGTCGAGCCATTGTATAATGATAATTTGTTCTGTAGACAATCGAAAAAAATAATGCTTAAGGGGGCTAATAATATTGACCTTAAGATGGTTTTAAAATAAAAATAAAAAACGTTTTCCAGAAGAAAAAATATTATAGGAAATACTATGAAAAATTCCTTGCTCTGTTAAACATCATTTGGGAAATATTAGAAAAACAAAAAAAATCACAGGAGGGCAAATAATTTTGACTTAAAGTGTATTACATATCTGTTGTATTCTATAGTCCAAAAATACGTTCCAATTATTCCATAAAATAACCCATTTATGCTATTTTAGTTTTAAACATTAAATAAGGGTGTTTCCATCTTCCAAATGTCCCTTACAATTGCTTTCTAGAGTGGGAGGGTTAAGGTTAGGGATAGGTTAAGTATATTAATATTAGCCTGTAATTTTCAATGCTTGTTTCAATGCTGGGTTGGCATGGTGGCTCAGTGGTTAGCACTGTCGCCTCACAGCAAGAAGGTCGCTGGTTCGAGTTCCGGCAGGGCCAGTTGTCGTTTCTGTGTGGAGTTTGCATGTTCTCCCTGTCTTGGCATGGGTTTCCTTTCGGGTGCTCCGGTTTCCCCCACAGTCCAAAGTCATGCGCTATAGGGGAATTGAATAAGCTAAATTGGCCGTAGTGTATGAGTGCATGTGTGAAAGTGGGAGTTTATGGGTGTTTCCCAGTACTGAGTTGCGTCTGAAAGGGCATCCGTTGCATAAAACACATGCCAGAGTAGTTTGTGGTACATTCCGCTGTGGTGAGCCGATGAATGAATGAATGTTTCAGTGCTCACACACACTTTTTTTTTCCTCCACTCAGGTCACAGTCACCAGCTCTTTCACATCTGTGCGGTCGTCGGCACTCATTTCCAGATGGAGGCTGCGTTATCAGACATGGCGTCCCGCAAAGACTGGCTGATATCCCACTCCGGACTGCCTTCATTTCAGGGCACCATAGGGGCTCTCGCTCTGGGCGTCCTGCTAAACCTGGCCATCATTGGTGTGTTTAGTGCCAGTTTAATTCAGACTCCTCGCCAAAGCACTTCACACCCTCATCAGGAGTAACAGGCTTTCTTGAACACTCCAAACCTCACTGTGCACCTTTCCGGACGATTTTGACCTACAGAGCACTTATACAGTCACTTTCACTGATTTACAGTATATAGGCCTCTAGCATTGATACTTTTGTACTAAAAACGGTTATGCTAGATCATTTAATCTAGTTTTATTTTATTTTTTACTCACCGTTTATTATCTCAGCCGAAAACCCGATAATCGCAACCTTTCTGGGGATGTTTGACCGCTGTGCCTTCAATTATTTTTATTATTTAGTTGTCTACTTGAAAGGTTGAGGGTTGAATGACGCTAATATTGATTTTGTTACAAGCTATATTCTAACATAGTTTGGGGTTTATTAACCAATATGATTGATAAATGTGTACTGGTATGTGGTAAACGTTAGAATATCATTAACTGGAATTGGTTAAGTATAGCATTAATCAAGGATTTTATATTTGCATCATCATGAATAGCAGCATTAATATAAGTAATTCAGTTTTATGATGTTACATATTGAAATATTTTACGGTTGGGAAGTTGCACATTGAAAAAAAATGTCTTGTTTGGTATTTTTGTCTTGTCATCCAACACTTATATCAATATTTGTACTTACAAATAATTTGTTAGCATTAGTTATTCTGACCAACTACTAAAATTTTACATTACTCCATAACTAATAAAACTTATATACATACAGAATTATTAGCCGCCCTGAATTATTAACTCCCCTGTTTATTTTTTCCCCAATTTCTGTTAATTTTTTTCAACTCATTTCTAATAACTGATTTATTTTATCTTTGTCATGATGACAGTAAATAATATTTGACTAGATATTTTTCAAAACACTTCTATACAACTTAGTGACATTTAAAGGCTTAACTAGGCTAATTAGGTTAACTAGGCAGGTTAGGGTAATTAGGCAAGTTATTGTATAACGATGGTTTGTTCTGTAGACTATCGAAAAAAAATCAAGCCTAAAGGGGCTAATAATATTGACCTTAAATGTTTTTTTTTATTATTAAAAACTGCTTTTATTCTAGCTAAAATAAAACAAATAAGACTTTCTCCAGAAGAAAAAATATTATCAGACATACTGTGAAAATGTCCTTGCTCTGTTAAACATCATTTCGGGATATTTGAAGAGAAAAAAATTAAAAGGGGCCATAATAATTCTGACTTCAACTGTATATACTTATGAATTGGTATATTTTAGCTTAGTAAATAGAAATTTAAGCCAATTATTTAATGCAAGACAAAAATATACTACTAAAAATGTACTAAAATATTAGCAAAAATGAAAAGAATAAAAAATATAACTATCAGTAAAAACTACAACAGTTGCTCAGTGATATTCAGATAACTCTAACTTGACAAGCTATATATATATATATATATATATATATATATATATATAAATATTTGGCTTCATATCAGCACTGGTGGGAGGCTACGACTGTGGTATTGCATTTATACAACAGTTCGATGGCATAACCATGTATATAAAAAAGAAAATTGAACACAGAAAGTCTCAAAAACCCTTTAATAAGAGGAACTACTTTCTTCCACCACTCATTCACATCTGCAGCTGACGGTCAGATTCAGCAGCAGCTAATTCTCTTGTGTAATGTCTGACAAAACAGGTCATTTTGCTCACATTTTAAGATTATAAGGTTGAACAACATGAAATGCCATCAATCTACAGAGATTTCTCAGTATTTCTTTGTTGCAATCGGGAGATCACAATAATTAACCCTTAAAAAGCCAAAGCAAAGCCAACACTACCAGATTACTATTGTATAAATACAGCACTACAAAATACAAAAGAGAGAGATCGACTTAGAATTACATGATCTATAATTATTTGATCAGCTGTAGTTTGAAATTTCCGCTCAATTTTTCTCCCCTAAGCACTTATTATGTGGTCTCTGTCACCATCTTGTGGCAGAACATCAACCTTCTTTGCTCTGCTCAGGATGACAGGCTGATGGGCGCAAATGCAGTGAATCTCCAAAATTATAAATATTTCAAAGTGGCACTGTCCTTATAAATAAACTGCATAACTGCAATCTAAACAACTACGTTCTAAGAAAAAGCCCCAAAAGTACATTATGTTGTCCAACAGCGGCAATATTTGTCAAACTGTACTGAGTTTATCGATGTAGGCGGAGTAATACACAAGGGTGAAGAGACTGTACGAGTGCTGTTATTATGGGTATATGGGTATATATATATATATATATATATATATATATATATATATATATATATATATACTTAATAATAGTATTTTTGCTTCTCAGTTAAATGTATTTTCATTTCTAAAAAATTAGATAACAGTACTAGAAATCAAGACAAAAATACTGAGCAAAAAACATTTTTTTTTTGTAATGTGTACTGTGAGTGGGTGTAATTTTACCCCTTTTAAACCTGCATTTGTAACGTCCCTCATTAGCATCATTTAAATATACTATAAATCTTTCCAGGTACAATTACAAATGAGTAGTTGGTGAAAAACCCTGCGTTTCTGGAAGAGAAAAGTCATATTATGAAGGATAAAGCTCGTCTAAGCATCATTCTCCTACTAAACTGCATCTCGTGGTAATATGGGGCCGCACTGGAGTCATTCAGATGTTTCTAGACATCTGAAGAACAGCACATCAGGTCACATTTCTGTGCTATTGTTTTGTTCATTGCAGGTTTATGACATACAATACACTCTGTTTAGACTGAAGGTTTTTAGCTTTTATAAGTTTGTCAGTGCACTTGTCAGTTCTCAAAATAGACGTATTGCTCATGTAACACTTGGGTTTTTATTCTTAAACCTTTTCCTGTGGCTTTTTAACCTCATTTTGTACCTCATTTTGTCATGCTGCACAGGTACGTCGGCTTGTAATTCAGTGCAATTAATGCCGTATAAAGGCTATAGTTTAGCAGAACCTTTTCTAACAAGCTCTTAATAAGGTAGTCATGTGGTTGGAAGGATGAATTAATTGGTGTTTATTAAAGGGATCTTGGGTTAAAAAGGAAAAGCAGGTGTTTTAGTGGTTAGCGGTGGAAAGGTTCTGTGTTTGTATAGTTGGACAGCAGATATTCTCGCTCGCACACCATTCGCTTGGAGTAGGTGTGAGTGGGGTTTTTTTTCAATCTGTTCTTCTGCTCTAAGAGGTTTAGGTGTGAATGTGACTGGTGACAATTGTATTCTGTGGACTAGAATTCAAAGAAATGTCAAAGGTTTTGGCATCCCAATCCCTGTGTTTGTTGGCCCAAATGAATGTACTGCAGTTTTGAAAACTGTGCTTTTTAAAACCCTTTAATGTTACGATGTAGCATTTAAAACTACCAAGGAACTTAAAATAATAATTTTTTAAGTGTTCCATATATGTTTTTATTTTATATGAGTCCCTTTACATTGAAATATGCAAGCATTGCAGTGCCTTTTGTTTCCGTTGTGAGTTTTGAAATGTTTTTGTAACAAATGTGAAAAATATGAAAGTGCTTAGAATTAAACTGACTCAGTGTTCACTACTGTGGTCGTCCAGGTATTGAGTTGTCATTGATTACACACAGTGTGTTTTAGGGTTTACTGTAGGTCAAACTATACAAATTATGTGTCTAATTTTTATATTTTTTAAGGCTATTTGCAGATATAGTTGAAGTCAGAATTATTAGCCCCCCCCCCCCCCCCTGGATTATTAGCCCCCCGTTTAAATTTTTCCCCAATTTCTGTTTAACAGACAGGAGACTTTTTCAACACATTTCTAAACATAATAGTTTTAATAACTCATTTCTATTAACTGATTTATTTTATCTTTGCCATGATGACAGTAAATAATACTTGACTAGATATTTTTCTAGACACTTCTATACAGCTTAAAGTGACATTTAAAGGCTTAACTAGGTTAATTAGGTTAACTAGGCAGGTTAGGGTAATTAGGCAAGTCATTGTATAACGATGGTTTGTTCTGTAGACAGTCGGAAAAAAAATTAGCTTAAAGGGGCTAATAATGACCTTAAAATAGTTCATAAAAAATTAAAAACTTTTATTCTAGCCAAAATAAAACAAATAAGACTTTCGCCAGAAGAAAAAATATTATCAGACATACTGTGAAAAATTCAAAGGGGGCTAATAATTCTGACTTCAACTGTATAAACAACTATTTTACAAGGAACATTTTGTGAATTCTTAAGATGTCTTAATGTCTCCACTGCCTGAATAATATCCGATATGAAGTGGGTCTCAGATTGTACAAGAAGCACTGCATTAAATTACATTTTCCCCCGCCATGTCTTTAAAATATGAACATTTATTTTACCCCAGTATGTTCAATGGAGCTTCTGCGCTAGCCTGTCAATCCTGACGGGCATGTGTGCAAATGACTTTTCATCTCTGTTCACGCTTGAGCAACTAAATGAATGCCAAAGTCTGTTTAACTGATTATATTTTAATTAAATTACAACATCGATGCTGTAAATGCTGTAAAACCGTATAAAATGTAAAAAAGTCACAGTAACCATTTACCAGATGTTTATCAGTATAGGAAGAAACTCGAGCTCCGCATATACCCTATAAGATAGGAAATTAATTATAAAAGAAATGTGGATGATGTATGGATGATTGACAGGGCTAATAACAAGCAACAAAATGATCTGTTAACGAGGAAGTAGAGTGACCCAAAGCTTGCATACTCTTCTGTTAACTAATCAAAATGTACATACTTTTCCTTTACACAATAGTACATAGCCTACTTTTAGGGCTTAGAATAAGTATGGCAGTTGGGTTTGTGGATGGCAAATGGATGCCAAGGTTTTGACATCAAATTGATTCTTTTTCTATGGAAGCCATTTTCTAAAAGCCCTGTGAAGCTGTTTTTGAGTCATTCTATGAAACAGGTGCCATTTCCACATTGCAATTTTCAATATTCTCATCAAGTACAAACTTAAAAAAAAAAAAAACTACAACCTGACAGATATCTTATCCCTCCAAAACAGCTATTTGCCCACCTCAGGCTCAAAATCCTTATTAATTATCTTGTACCACCCCGTCATGGTCAATATGTATGATATTACAGTAGTAAAATAACAAATTGATTTTTAATTTTAAATGTTATCCACATAATAAAATGTCCTCTTTTATGCAGCTATCTATTGAAAGTCTGTAGTTTAATTAATTCTTTTTATTATTGCATTTTTAACTTTGAAAAATACATTTGACATCTCAGTTGCCTCATTGTTTTCACTGAAAAAACAAATTCACTTAAAAAAGTACAAATCAATCTACATTTTTAATTTAGTCCACACAGCAAGAACACCATTCAACATTAATTTATGTCACATTTCATTTCCATAAACCTTTAAGAAAATGAGAGTGTGACGGGTGGTATCTGCTGTGACGGGGTTGTTCACTGTGACAGGGTGGTATGGACAATGTGTAATTTAACCAGTGTAAATCTTTAAACAGGGTAATTTGTGAAGTTAAAAATATTTTTATTTGGGGGTATGTAAAATTAGACCATCAAGGTAAGATGGACTACCACAACCAATTGGGATATTGTTTGTACAATTTGCATCTTACATAATGATTTTTTTTTTATGCCACAACAAAGAAAACACTTTATTTTAAGCATCATCCTGCACTTTCTAACCTCAACAACATTCTAAACAACTTTAGGAATAGAACATTTTTACTCAATTATATATTGGGGGAAAAAAGGCACACTACAAAATTAACAAAAATGAAATATACGTTTTGTTTCTTTAGATTTTTCCTCTTTATTAAAATTTGGTTAAATGTTTCCCCCAAACATATACAATGTGGGGGTACTCTTACGACCTACTTTTTTTGTTAGATTAGTTCCAGTTTTGGCTTTGGTATTTGCGACTCTAATGATGTTGACTGTAAAGCATCCTGTAGAAAATATAAATTTAAAGAGATCTTTAGAGATTATTATTTATGCTGAGCGCAAGGGGCGGTACTGTGGTGCAGTGGGTAGCATGATCGACTAACAGCAAGAAGGTCGCTGGTTCGAGCCCTGGCTGGATTAGTTGGCATTTCTGTGTGGAGTTTGCATGTTCTCCATGTGTTGGTGTGGGTTTCCTCCGGGTGCTCTTGTTTCCTTCACAAGTCCAAAGACCTGGTATATGTGAATTGGGTAAGCTAAATTGTCCGTAGTGTATGCGTGTGAATGAGTATGGATGTTTCCCATGATGGAAGGGTATCCGCTGCGTAAAACATATGCTGGAATAGTTGGCGGTTCATTCTGCTGTGGTAAGCACAGATTAATAAAGGACTAAGCCGAAAAAGAAAATGAATGAATGCTGAGCACTGTATGTCCAATAATGTTTAATCTGAACTGTGTGCTACTCTTTGAGTTTGAGTGAAGGATAATGAGTGGATGACTAAAAATCAGTGTGTGAAAGAGAAAGTAAGGAAGTGTGTGAGAGATCATTCATTCATTTTCTTTCCGGCTTATTCCCTTTATTAATCTGGGGTCGCCACAGTGGAATGAACCTCCAACTTATCCAGCAGGTTTTTACGCAGCGGATGCCCTTCCAGCCACATCCCATCTCTGGGAAACATTCATACACAATCATTCACACTCATACACTAACAACAATTTAGCTTATTCAATTCACCTGTACCGCATGTCTTTGGACTGTGGGGGAAACCGGAGCACCCGGAGGAAACCCACGAAAACGCAGCGAGAACATGCAAACTCCACACAAAACTGCCAACTGACCCAGCCGAGGCTTGAACCAGCAACCTTCTTGCTGTGAGGCGACAGCACTACCTACTGCGCCACTGCGTCGCACGTGAGAGATCAAACAGGCTTAAATTAAAAGAAGATTACTGAATTAATTGATTAGCCCTAAATTAGAATCTTTGATTTCATACATTTTCACATTCAAATGGGATGCAGAACCACCCCGTCACAATAAAAATTGTGACAGGGAGGTATGTGACAGGGTGGTAAAGTGCATCCAAAAATGGCCGCAAATCTCCCATGTGGTCAAGTTCCTCACTCACCACACATTCATTCAATCTGAAATTTACTCTTCTTTGCTTTATAAATGTAAAAAAAAATAAATAAGTTTACCCTATCTATTTTGCGTGACGGGGTGGTTGGGTTGAGCTTGACGGACCCTGTCTAACATGAAAAAACAACAACAACAAAAGGAAATGGAAATGAATTTCTGTAATTTCCTGCTTTAAGTCTTGGACGGTGCAGGAGCCATATGATGTCAATTCTGTTTTTGTGATGTCATTTAAAGCAAAAGTACATTATTTATAGATGAAACAAGTTAGTGTGATGGTGTGGTACGACTGAAGGACACACACAAATCATGAAATATTTACAAAAAACTATAAAATTTATCAAATAAATGTATCTTATGGAAATAGAAACACATATAAACCTCAAAATAATAAAAATTTGGAAGGAAAAAAAGTCATTTATTTGGTGATATTTTAGGTGCAAATGCAATGTTAGTCAGCACAGAAAATTAGTAAAATTAGTAAAATTTGCTATGTAATCATTAAAAAGTATTAAAAAAAAGAATATTACACTTTAATAATAATAATTTTTAATATATCATGCTAGCAAGAACCCTTGAACTAATTACTTTAAGCTTTGGAAACACATTTTAGGACTTTTTGTGCTTCATGCAGCTCTTCAAATGTTACGGACACAAATGGCACCCGTTTCATAGAATGACCCTTTTAGTGTGTTTCATTTGTACTGATTTACATAGAATTTTGAAGAGCCGTTGTTTGGGGATTTGCTTTTTAACATGTGACACATGTCCTGATTTTTTTAAAGTCTTTTTTCAGACTGGAACTAGTCCCTGTCTTATATCACACTACAAACAATGTTGGGCGAAGCTACTTTAGAGTATTATATTACAATCTTTATTATTTTGTTGTTCAAAAAACGTCTGAAAATAACTTTCCAGCCAACCAACATTTAGCTGCTGCTAGCATATCTACATTGTAGTAATTATTTTCACCAACAGAGGAGGCTGCAGCGAGCTGTGATTACTCTGCCGCGTGTCCCTGCTTTAATCGACATGAAGAACTGAACCTGCCACCTGGACTAATCAAGAGAAGAAAGTTGACATTTTTACAAATGTTTGAAGGTAATCCTGAATGTTGATGTTAAAGTAATATCGTTTATAATTGCTAAATATCAGCGCCTGAACAGTTTGTGATGATAAACATTCCAGAATGTTTAGTTATTGGAAATTAGTATCTTAATTCACGCAATAAAAGTTTACCTTACTAGAACCATACATGAGTCGATAAAAAATGTATAATCGACCGAACATTTACAGCAGCGTTTTTCCTTATATAAAAATATCATATTTCGCCCTTAAAATGACCCTGAAATTTAAACAATGAGCCTAATTGGAATACTACAGATCTATTTATCCTGCAAAAGCACAAACGTAAACAAAAATGTAAAACATTTAACTTTAATAAGCTAATTGGAATGGGAAATACATATTCAGTTCACATTTCACAGAACGAGATCATATATAGAGTATATTAATATGTGATGTGCAAAATGCATGCAATTTATGTTTATTTTATATTTATTTCATTTCTTAAATTCTGTGGATTGTGATGAAACCTCTTAGGGCCACTCAACATCATCATCATAATAATAGGGTGAATTTGGGAAATCTGGGACACATAAGCTTCAGTGTGTTTATTTCTGTGTTTACAAAATTCAGTTAACAGGACTTTTATTATAAGTTTAGCATGGACCTCATGTGAGTGAAATCACATGACTTCATTGGGGGGTTCCACAGAGGGATGGCAGGGCACTTGTCAATCAGGAAGCTCTCAAATTTGGATGACAAGGTCAGTGCCAGGATTCTGACTGGACATAAACCTGTCATGAATAAGACAATGTTCCCAATTGTTGTCAAATTATGTTTGTGATCGATTTAAGTAACAAAATATGTATTAGAGTGTTGAAAATGTTTTGTTTTTTTTTACTTTTTTTTGCTTTCGAACATTTTTTATGTTGTCCCACATTATCAAATATGATTGATAATGTAGGACAGCATGGTTTGGGTAATTTGGGACAGTTTTCGAATAGGAGAAATATGTATTTAGAGACTTCATAAGTTTAATGACAACAAAGATGGAATGTACAATGTTCTGTACACAAACTCAAACACACACACACACACACACACACACACACACAGACATACTCACACTCACTCATTTTTAAAAAAATTGGTAAAATTGTGTTTGGCATGCATAAATATGCCAAATGCATACTTTTTGAATACATACATGTCCCAGATTATGAAGTGACTTGTCCCAGATTATCAAATTCAGGCAGAATAATTTTTTTTTTTTGACACAAAAATACTAATAGGTGTGGGCATGGCTCTTGTCAGTATAATAGCAATATTATGTTTTCTTAGGTGGTTAGAAAACATCTTAGGGATTTCAGAAAAGTCTAATAAGTGGTTCTAATGAATTATATAGACATTGAAATAGAGATCTAAAGTCAAAATTGCAAAAAGTGTTCCAGATTACCCAAATTCACCCTATTATTATACTACCAGGCCTGTATGCAACCAACAACAACTAAAATACAAGAGTATCCCAACAATGTTTTATATTTATCCCTTATTTTCATTTCAGAAATCTGCTCATCTTGTGTTAAATATCTGGATTTGTTGAATGGAGGACATTTCTTCTTTTGTTTCTCATTGAAAATGTCATCTTTATACTGCGTATCAGTTTGGAAGTGAGTAATAGGTAGGCCCACACGGAATCTGCGCGCGCACATTTTCCGCAGATTTCCACAGATTTTTAGTCCATCATTAATTCTGTTTATTTACTTGTGTAAATGTGTGTAAATATTTATTCAGTTTTTAAATTAATTACAGAAATATTATTGACTAATATGAAAATGTTCATTTGATTTATGTACAATGCAGTTTGTACAGTCATATTTTCTGTCTTTTAGTAGAGATATTATATGAGAGACTTGCTCCGTTTACCAAATAAAGTGGATCTAGGTTTTAGTTATGATACTCCCAAAATAATTCCGCAGAAATCCGCAGATTTTTAGCAAAAAACATCCGCATATTCCGTCTGGCCCTAGTAATAGGTGAGTAAATAACACCATGGTTTTAATTTAATGTAATCTGTCCCTTTAATTGCACATCATCGAAGTGTGTGTAAGGCAGGAATATAGCGACTGCCTGGAAAAGAGTTAAAATGAGATCGCGGTCCAGTCACAAATGACCCGTGAGAATTGAGTTTAGGCACCACAGAGGCAGCGATACCATTACCCAGAATGCATTACAGTTCTCTAGAGTCTCCGAGCTGAGATTTCAGGCAAAATAAATGTCTGCAAGTGTGATAGTAGGCCTGTGTTGTCCAACTTAATTCAGATGTACTGTATGTGCACTAAGTGTTTTGCCTTCTTGCTAAAGCAGCCACAGCATTTGTGAATGGCGTATTTGTTGTCAACTATACACAGATGCCACGTTTTAATCTACAGACTGCGACCCTGAAACAATGGTCTTTTTCAGGCGTCAGCACAGTATGTTCGTGGCATGTATGTATGTTGTAATGTGTAATGATACTGGGGTTTCATTTTCACCTCCATCTGTCACTTTCTACCAGCATCTCTTCTGTCCATCTGTTGGTTTTTGCTGTTTTCACTCTGGTAGGTTTCACTGATGATTTGAAAGAAACCAAAAATGTGATACTGAAGTATATTCAAGCTTTTGTTTTGAGTAAATGATACTCTAGAAATCTTATTTAGCATTTATTTATTTATTTTTATTATTATTATTATTATTTTGTCAAATCAAATGATTAAATTTTATTAAAAATAATTAATAATTAAAAATTCTAAATGTTTTCATTTTCAGCAAGCTGAAATTAAAAGTAGTCAAGTTTTTGTTTAGTTTTTTGCTGACATGTTTATTTAAAATCTTTGTTAATTAGTAATATTAATATTTATATGAAAAATAACAAGATAAAGTACAATATGATATACAGCCATTCATTTTCTTTTCGGCTCAGTCTCTTTATTAATCTGGGATGACTACAGCGGAATGAACCGCCAACTTATCCAGCATATATTTTTACACAGCACATGCCCTTCCAGCCACAACCCATCGCTGGGAAACACCCATACAGACTCTTCACACACATACACCATGGCCAGTTTAGCTTACCCAATTCGCCTGTACCACATGTGTTTGGACTTGTGGGGGATACCGGAGCACCCACGTGAACATGGGGAGAACATACAAACTCCACACACAAATGCCAACTGACCCAGCTGAGGGTCGAACCAGTGACCTTCTTGGTGTGAGGTAATTGTGCTACCCACTGTGCCACCGTGTCGCCCAATATGATATACAATATAATAAAAATTATAATGTATTAGAAGATTTCATTACAAATGACAATATCAAAATTGAAAAAATACAAATATATATAGATATTATAAAAATAAAATGTTATTTTTTGAAAAGCTAAATTTATATATTTTGGTCTATTTATAAAAGATTCTAAGATTTTTTTGGAGAGTCTAGATAGTGATTGGTGACTTGTTGAACTGATAAACGAAAGTTTATAGATTAGAAAAATACACTCACCGGCCACTTTATTAGGTACACCTGTCCAACCATTTGTTAATGCAAATTTCTAATCAGCCTATCACATGGCAGCAACTCAGTACATTTAGGCATGTAGACATGGTCAAGACGATCTGCTGCAGTTCAAACCGAGCATCAAATTGGGAAAGAAACATGATTTAAGTGACTTTAAACATAGCATGGTTGTTGGTGCCAGGTGGGCTGGTCTGAGTATTACAGAAACTGCTGATCTACTGGGATTTTCACACACAACCATCTCTAGGGTTTACAGAGAATGGTCTGAAAAAGAGAAAATATCCAGTGAGCGGCAGTTCTGTGGGCACAAATGCCTTGTTGATGTCAGAGGTCAGAGGAGAATGGCCATACTGGTTCCAGCAGATGGAAATGTAAGAGTAACTGAAATAACCACTCGTTACAACTGAGGTATGCAGAAGAGCATCTCTGAACACACAACACGTCCAACCTTGAAGCAGATGGGCTACAGCAGAATTGGACAATAGAAGATTGGAAAAATGTTTCCTGGTCTGATGAGTCTTGTATTTGGCATCAGCAACATGAAAGCATAGATCCATCCTGCCTTGTATCAACAGTTCAGGCTGGTGGGTGGTGTAATGGTGTGGGGGATATTTTCTTGGCATACTTTGGGCCCATTAGTACCAATTGAGCATCGTGTCAACACCACAGCCTACCTGAGTATTGTTGCTGGACATGTCCATCCCTTTATGACCACAGTGTACCCATCTTCTGATGGCTACTTCCAGCAGGATAACGCCCCATGTCATAAAGCATGAATCATCTCAAACTGGTTTCCTGAACATGACAATGAGTTCACTGTACTCAAATGGCCTCCACAGTCACCAGGTATCAATCCAATAGAGCACCTTTGGGATGTGGTGGAACAGGAGATTCGCTTCATGGATGTGCAGTCGACAAATCTGCAGCAACTGCGTGATGATATCATGTCAATATGGACCAAAATCTCTGAGGAATATTTCCAGTACCTTGTTAAATCTATGCTACGAAGGATTAAGGCAGTTCTGAAAGCAAAAGTGGGTCCAATCCGGTACTAGTAAGGTGTACCTAATAAAGTGGCCGGTGAGTATGTTATTGCTGTATTATTTAATTATTATTTTTTTCATCATTCAAAGTGTATTAAGTTATTTTGAGTTGATTTTATTCTTGTTGTTTTTTTTTGTTTTTTTTTGCTAAACTGCAAATTTAAACCTAATTGTTGTTAAAATAATTTAAAAAAAATGTCAAGAACTACAACATTTTTAAAACTAACTAAAATTAAAGTGATAATGTAAAAAAATTAAATGAAAGCTAATCCATTTAGCAAAATCTACAATAGTGTCTTGATCCAAAATAAAGTCTCAGATTTATGGGGTGTCATATAATGTACAATTAGATTTAGATAAAACAGTAGCCGTCTATGGTATGTCTGCTGACTCAAATGTATGGTAGTGACACAGCAAATTCATCAAGCACAATATGCAACACAATATGAGCATCATGCAGCAAAAATGTGAGAAACAATACGGCATACAAAAGCTGGCAATGAAAAGATCGAATAAAATCTAGTTTAATACAGCTATTCCACATCAACGAAATCATAAACAAAGTCTATATCCAAATCGTTATATTTATTTGTACAATGAAACAAAAGATATTGTCAGATGCCAACTTCAATATTATACATTTTTGATCAAGAAATATGTTTTTTTAATTTCATCACTGTGTTACGATTCCAAGCTGTTACTCCTAATACTGTTAGGAGACATAGAAACCTATAATTTTGAGACATATTTAGTACACTAGGTAAAGATAAAAAAAAAGAGTACAAATAGAAAATGATTTAGGCAAAATAATGCAGGTCATTAACTATGTACAAGAGGCACGATTAATACATACGAATGATGCAACCATTAATGAAACAATAAAATGGTAAACTGTGACCACCGTAGCTTAACATGCTGTTATCATAAATTAACATTTGATTGATTGATTGGCTTACACCAGTATCATGCTGGAATTCTGGCTGTGTTCGGAAATGCATACTAACATAGTGCACTTATTATTTCTGCAGCATGTGACTCTGTAGGGATTATTGATGTGGCATTTATAGCTCCAAAATACAATGAATTCATAACTGAGAAAGCGGTGAACAATGAACATGCATGTTGTGTATTTCTGGAGCTGCATGTGTGCACTTACTGAGAGCCTGAGCCATTGAAATGAATGGGGATGCTAATACAAAGCAGGTGTTATACAATTAATTGGAAACATTTTAGCACAAAATTTAGTTATAAAAGCATGGTGATTTAAAGTAAGGCAAGAGACCAAGCTGTGTTTTTCAGTTTGGAGATTTCCGGCTCTTATAGGCTTGCATAACTTGTTTTTTAGGCTATTGGAATAAAAACATCCATGTTCAGTTTATGTAAGTTCAAAATATATGAGTTTTTTGTGTGAATGCATGACACAAAGTTAGTCTCAAGCTCAGTTTGTTCTAATTTTCTACAGTAATTGCACTTTGTATGTTTGCATGTCTTCATGCTAATTGTTCTGCAAATGCTTTTTTTTTTTAAATACTAAGTTTTTCTACAACATAGGTCTCAAACTGGATTCCTGGAGGGCCACAGCTCTGCACAGTTTTGCTCCGACCCTAATCGAACACAGCTGATCCAACTAATCAAGGTGCTCAAGACTACTAGAGACTATTAAGCAGGTGTGATTTGGAAGTGGTTAAAGCTAAACTATGCAGAGCTGCGGCCCTCCAGGAATTAAGTTTGAGACCATTGTACAAAGTGGCAACACATAACTGAGCTGTTTTTTCACTGTCAAAAAAGGAACAAGAAAAATATGGTACTAGATGTATAACATGTTTTTTTTTTTTTTTGAGCACTTGTGTAAAAACTATAAATGTATGTAAAAACTTGTGTCAAAGTATAAAAAAAATTCAGTGCACAACATCTTTGGAAAGAAAATTCACAGACTCTGGATGAGGAGTTTTGTTGTAGTGCACTTGTAAATGGAGTTTTTCCACAGTGATTTCAATTATATTTTTATTCTGGGAAAATTTTTATTTATTTATTTATTTTTTGTTTGGCAATTCTAAATAAAAAATAAAATAAAAGTGCTAAGGTCAATATTATTATCCCCCTTAAGATGTTTTCTTTAATTGACTTCAGAACAAATCACTGAGTACGTTTACATGGACACCAATAATCCGATTTCAATACAAATAAGACAATACTCTGATTAAGAGTCGACCATGTAAACAGCGATTTTTGATTAATTTAATCCGATTAAGTTCATAATCGAACTAAACAGAAATCGGATTGAGACATGTGGAGTATTTGCATTATTGAAGTGCAGTACAAACATGTAAACATCTTAATCGAACTATAACAGTCCTGTAGGATTTTCGCCGCATTTTGTGACAGGATATTCCATAAACACACACGGCTGTTTGACACCATTCTCTGCAACTACCGAGTCAGTAAAGGAGGTTTTTTCCCCCATATGGCATGCAGTATTAAATTCCATTAAAACAACACTCTTCCAGCAGTTCATACTTGCATCCAATATCTCGGTTGTGATGGGGGCATGCATTAAATGTTCCTAAATGACAGTGCCTAACTGCAGTTACAGTCGACAAATTAAAAATAATACACTCAAAATTACATGAAACTCTGGAGGAAATGTTGATAGTGCGGTGATGCAATGACGTTAATCGAATTATGTGCTATAACATGTAAAACTGGATCATGAAAAGAACATTCAAAAAGCAACTCATGTAAACACCTTAATCATATAATTGTCTTATTCAGATTAAGGCAAATAATTAAATAACTGATGTCCATGTAAATCAATATTCACTGTAGTCAGTGTAGTCATGACTTTCCTAATTAAAGAAATGTGCCTTGTTAACCTAATTAACCTAGTTAATGATTTTAACTGCCCTATAAGCTGCACAGTAGTATATTTCAAAGTAACTATAAATATGATTTACTTTGAATATGACAGACAAATTAGGTATTAGGAATTCATTATTAAAACTAATAAGTTTAAATAAATAGTTCAAAATCTGTTAAGCATCACAGGAAATATTTGAAAAAGAATTAAAAATGCACTGGAGGGCTAATAATTGTGTCTAAATTTGAAAGCCAATAACCAGTATATAGGCTGATGAATGATAAATGTTTTTTATACAAAAACCTACAAAAATAAAAGGTAAATATTTTATTTCAAAAGATCTAAAAATAAAAATTGCCCAAAACAATTCACAAATTGCAATTCTAATGATGGAACCTTGGTTTGTTTCTTATTAAACCTACAAAAGTCCTTCAGTGAAAATATAATGCTCTGTCCCTTAAAAGGTGCACGATCAGATTTATGGTATGGACCAAAGTAATATGGGCTTTAGCTTAAATTGTCCTGTTTTTATTGTTATCTATATTATTACTATTGTAACAAAGGCCAGCTAGCGAATTGCTATGCAGGTAAACCTCACTCCTCTGACCTCAAAAGGTGCTTTAGCAACAGACGCCTCCTTGTTAGAGCAACAGACTCCCATACAAAGAATTGTTTCGATCCCAGCTCAGAACTGGATGGGGGCTGTAGGACCGGTGGGTTACACGTGGGAACTCGTCCAGGATGGGAGTGAGGTTTAGGTGGGTGAGTGGAACAGAGGCCAGCTAGAGAAGTGCTATGCTATGCAGATAAACCTCACTCCTCTGACCTCAAAAGGTGCTCTAGTGACACACGCTTGAGGCCAAGGTCTTAAGCCTGCTTGTTAGTGCAACCTACTCGCATGCAAGAATCGCTGGTTCGATCCCAGCTCAGACCGGGATGAGTGCAGTACGACCGGTGGGTTACTCGTGGGGCCTCGTCCGGGATGGGAGTGAGGTTTAAGGTGCGAGTAGGGTGTGAGGCCATGATCTTTAGCCTCCCCTCCTTGTTCGAGCAACCGATTCTCTTTCATAGATTCACCGGTTCGATCCCAGCTCAGAATGGGATGGATGCAGTAGTCCCGGATGGTTACACGATGATGGCTTGTTTCAATCACAAACATTTGATTTATGTCATCTGATTATTATATACATATACATACATACATACATATATACATATATATATATATATATATATATTATTATTATTATTTTTTTTTTATTTATTTTTTTTTTTGCCTGATTTAAGGAGTGGTTGTATTCAAAATCATCCTAATAAAGTCATTTAACCCATAGTATGTAAATAAAATAAAACATGTTGAACCTGACTTTTTCAAGTGCTCAGATTTTGTTAGATTGTTAAAACCTGTAGTTTCTTAAACATACAATACTTGACAATACAATTCAAAACGTTTGCAGTTTGCAAAAAGTTTGCACACTACATGTTCTTAGGATGCAGTATGTTAATATTCAATTCCCCACACAGCCATGTTTCTGCTGACATTGTTGATGCTTTTGACACAGAAAAGAAAATGAAAACAGTGGAGCTGTAAACATTGAGAGATGTACAATACATGCATGTGTAGATCACGCATAACAGGTTGAAGTAATATATTCATAATCGCAAGACACAGCAAGAATCAGCTTGGCACAATGTGTAAACCACAGCAACTAAAGAGTCTTTGTTTTAGGGGCACATTAGATAGAAAATGCACGTGATGGTTAAAGGTGAAGTATGTAATTTATAATTTATATATTACAGAAACATATGGTTATTCGTGATATAAAGGGATAGTTCATACAAAACTGAAAATTCTGTCATCCTTTACTCAACAACTATTTAGTTTTTTCTGTTGAACACAAGAAGATATTTTGAAAAATGTTGGAAAACTGTGACCATTCACTACCATAGTATGTATTTTTCCTATTATGGAAGCCAATGGTTACATGTTTCCAACATTTTTCAAAACATCTTCTTTTGTGTTCAAAAGAAGACAGAACCTCATAAAAATCTGGAGTAAATGTGTATTTTCGGGTGTACTATCCTTTTAAATCTTAATTTCTAAATGAAAATCACCATGGTTTATGAATGTATGTGAAAGGAGTATCAGTTTTTACTCTACCTGTCTCCTATTGGTCAAACAAACACTAAGCCCCACCCCTAATCTCACGTCATTATTTGAAGTGCTGTTGCTATGTCAATCTGGGCGGGATGCTCAAACAAATAGAGCCAGATACATTTATCGAAACAACAGCATACAAAGTGTCTGCATATTACAATACATGCAGGAAAAAAATGACACACTTCACCTTTAATGACCTTTAATTACAAGACTGTGACGCCAGTATCCTCGAATAGAAAATCTAGTGTGGAAATCCATCAGCCATTTCCACTAATGCTTATTCAAAGTGTCCGCTCCTTAGTCTGCATCTCAAAACACGTGGACAGACATTCAGTGGCTTAAACACAGACATGTCAACAAACACTGGAAATGTTCATACTGCACACATTTGAGATTGTGAATTCTGTCTGTGCCAAAACCCACCATTGATTTTTTTTTTTTAGTTTCCTTCTCAGCCTTCTTTCAGAAGTGTGTGTTTTTTTTGGTGCAGGGCTGATCAGCTGCTACTCCAGGATGTCCAGGTAGACGGGTGGGTTTTTGACGAGGGCCACGAGGCGGCTGTAGATGTCCTTGATGACTAGCCTCTGCTGTGGCTCTCTCTGCCAGCAGCCCTGCATCAGGAGGTGCACTTCTTTCGGGCAGGTGCGGGGCCGCTCCAGCTCTCGACCCTGCGTGATGCACTCAATGGCCTGGAAAAAGGGTGATTATAGTAAAAACATTTTTTTATCACACACACACACACACTTCTTTTTTTCATCAAAATCATTACTTTGAATTTATTCTGAAGTCCACTTATTATATTTTGTCCAGTATTATTTAAACATTTAATTAGCCCTCCTATGAAATTTGTCAAATATTTCTTAAGTGATGTTTAACAGAGCAAGGCCATTTTCACAGTTTTTCCTCTGGATTTTTTTTCTTTTAGTTTGGCTGGATTAAAAGCAGTTTTATTTTTAAAATAGGTCATTAATATTATTAGCCCCCTAAGATTTTTTTAGTTTTGATTGGCTAAAGGGCAAACCACGGTTATAAAATGACTTGCCTATTATCTTAACTTGCCTAGTTAACCTAAATGCCACTTTAAGCTGACTAAATATATTAGTTATTAGAAATTATTATTTTTTTTAACTATTATGTATAAATCTTTTAGAAATATTTGAAAAACTAAATACAAGAGGGCCAATAATTTGGTCTTCGATTATAAATAAATATTTAATTAAAATATTAAAATATTTTATTAAAATATTACAATTATAATTTAATAAAAGATGACACATTTCTGAACATAATAGTTTTAGTAACTCATCTGTAATAATTGTTTTCTTTTATCTTTGCCGTGATGACAGTAAATAAGGTTAGGGCACTTAGGCAAGTCATTGTATAAGGATGGTTTGTTCTGTAGACTCGAAAAAAATGAAGCTTAATTGGGCTGATAATTTTGACCTTAAAATGTCTTAAAAAAAAACAGCTTTTATTCTAGCCAAAATAAAACAAATAAGACTTGCTCCAGAAGAAAAAATATCATTAGACATACTGTGAAAATTTCCATGCTTTGTTAAACATCATTTGGGAAATATGTAAAAAGAAAAAAAATTAAAAGGGGGCTAATAGTTCTGAATATTTATTTATTTATTTAATTAATTAATTTTTTTATTGTAATCGTTTTTTGTTTTGTTTACATCCTAGTCATTCCTTTATATATATTATTTGCCATGACCTAGCATACATAAAACAAATACAGAATCCAGGGGTTAAAAAATAAATAAATTAAATAAAATAAATAAATTATTTTATCTTTGCCATGATGACAGTAAATAATATTTGACTACATATTTTTCAAGACACTAGTATTCAGCTTAAAGTGACATTTAAAGCCTTAACTAGGTTAATTAGGTAAGTTAGGGTAATTAGGCAAATCATTGTACACTGAAAAAAGTGTTGCATGCAAAACTGTTGCAAACAATTTATTTGTGTTAAATTTAAACAAACAAATTAAATTGAGCAATCTTCAACTTAATTTGTTTGTTTAAATTCAGCCCAAATAAATTGTTTAAAACCACTTAACTTAAAAATATTGAGTAAATTCAAGGAATCATCTTTGAATAATTTTTTTCAGTGTATAACAGTAATTTGTTCTGTAGACAATCTGAAAAAAAATTACCTAAGGGGGCTAATACTGTTGACCTTAAAATTGTTTTTAAAAAATTAAAAACTGCTTTCATTGTTGCCAAAATAAGACAAATAAAACTTTCTCTAGAAGAAAAATATTTAAATAATTAAAATACTGCAAAACATTCCTTGCTCTGTTAAATATAATTTAGAGAAAACAATGACAGAAGGGTTAATAATTTTGACTTCAACTGTATGTACTATATATACACACGTGTATTTTATATTTTATACAGAAAATCAAAACAAATGAGATTTGAACTCTCGTTTCTACAATCACCAGATGAGTGTAAAGAACCATTCCATTCTCTCCAAGGCTATTCCTGGTGGCTGTTTAAAAACGCCAGTGACTTCAAGCTCTTATAGCGTTGCCTCTTAATCAAATGAGGTGAAGAGACTGTCAGCACCACACAACATCATTCTCAAATGGGCTTTCAATCACTGCAATAAATTAACAAAAATTCGCATTGACCCCTTCTGAGAGTCTGGCACCCCCCCGTCCTCACAGATGGAAATTCACCAACGATCCGTCTCCGTCCCATACAATTAGACTGGCCATAATTAGCTGTGTCCATCAGGGCTTGGGATGGATTAGGTTAACGAGGTTAAACAACGTCGGCCCAAGGCGAAGATGAGCTTTAATGGGATTAAAATCGAGTCGGCAGGAAAGCGATCTACCTCTCTGCTGAAAGAAGAGAGGCTTCTCCAGCGTAATAGTGCAGTTGTGGTCGCACCAGAGTCCACTTTTTGGTGCCTAATCTGAGCGGTCTGGATCCAAAAAAATCTATTGATCCACTCGCTCATCATAAGTGCTTAAGAGCACAGTCTGATCCAAAATGGATGTTGGCATCAGGATGAAGGTTTGGGAATAGCTCTGTGTCTGTTTGCTTTTTTAACTCACTGACCAGCACTGATGCCTTCAGACACTCAATCTCTTCTGTCACTGCAGGTAAACCTTACTGGAATCGCTTACTGACTAATGAAAATTCATTTACATGGCGTCTTGTATCTGACCTGTGTGATTTTTCTTTTTGGTGAAACACTAGAGCAGATATTTTGATGTATGATTATATTTTATTCTCCAAAAAAGAAAAAAATATACAATACAATTCAAATTTAAGTAGGGTAAATAGGAACAAAAGTATTATTTATTATTTTTGTTCTAAACCTGTGAGATTTTTTTTTTCTTTAAGTATAACACAAAATAAATAATTTATGTATGATAATCCTTTTTATTCCTCCAAAATAAAAGAGAAAAAAAAACACGCAAAAAAAAAAAAATCTGAATAAAGTAGCATAAATAGGAACAACATTATTGTATCTTTTGGTTTTAAACGTTTAATTTAAAATATATATATATTTTTTTTCTTCTTCAGTGAAACACACAAGGAGATATTTTGATGGATGGTCATTATTTATTCCCCCCAAAAAACAAAAAACCTGCACAAAAATAATACAGTATTGATTAGCATGAATCGGAATAACATTACTTTAATCTTTTTATTATAAACCTATATGATTTCTCTTCAGTGAAACACAAAGGAGATGTGCGAAATTGGTTTTGTTCCTCCAAAAAAAGAGAAAACAAACAGCACAAAAATGATAAAATTCAGATTGATGTAATGTAAATACAAAAAAAAAACAAAAAATTATTATATATCTTTGTTCTAAACCTGTGTCCTTTTTCTTTTCTTTTTAATGTAATTTAAAATGAGACATTTTGACGTATAATTTTTATTCCCTACACACAATAAAATAAAAAACTGCACAAAAAATATCAAATTCAGATTAATGTAGAGGGAAAAAAAAGTAGATATTTTGATGTATGATCTTTTTTTATTCCCTAAACAAAAAAGCACAAAAATATTAAATTCAGATTAATGTAGCGTAAATAAACAAAAATGTATTATACTTTTTGTTCTAAACCTATGATTTTTTTTTTCTCAGAATAACTCAAATGGAGATATTTTGATGTATGATCATTTTTATGTATATAATAAAACTCTGATTATTATAGCACAAACAAACAAAACATTACTACATCTTTTGTTCTAAATATGTGTGTTTTTTTCAATGAAACACAAAGGGAGATATTTTGATGTATGATCATTTTTTTTGTTCCACCAAAAAAGAGAAAAAAAAACAGCACAATTTGTTTTTCTTTTGTTCTAAACCTGTCTGATTTTTGTTTTCTCTGTAGTGAAAAAATAAATATTTTGATGTCTGATCATTATTTTATTCCACTTAAAAAGAAAAAAAACCAACACAAATAAATTCAAATTAATGTAGCGTAAATAAGAACAAAAATATTATATAACATGTTATAAACCTTTGATTTATTTATTTTATTTTATTTTATTTTATTTTTATTTTTTTTGTGAGACACAACAGGAGATATTTTGATGTTTGATAATATTTTTATTCCCCTAAAAAAAAAAAGCAGCAATAAATAAAAATTCAGATTAAAGTAGTGTAAATAGGTAAAAAATATTAGATTCTAAAACTGATTTATTTTTCTTTTCAGCAATAGAAATAGGACACACAGGGCATTTTCGCCCTCTTTTGGTCTTTAGTTAAGAGTTATAAATTATCATTTGTTACTTTTTTAAATGTTTGTGTATTAACATTACTAAATATTATTCTTGAGAAATACCATTTATAAAACATTGGTTTATATTTATTATTTGAAAATATCATTACTATAAATAATTATGATTTGAAAACTGTAATAAACATAACGTCAAGTCATATTATTGTACCGCAGTACCTTACTGTGACCAAAAAATATATTTTTATTCTTAATGTTATCAAATACACTCACAATATAGGAAGGACTTGAGCTATTTCTATAGAATGTGTTTGTTTTGTGGTTGTATATACATTTAAATAGTTATGACTATAGTAAAACTATAGTTTTATGTACTGGGGAAAAAAAGTGTCTAATTCGTACAAATTTATATAATTTTGTTTGTGTGTTTTTGGTGGCGTAGCCCCAGACCCCACCCAATAAATAAACCCAATCATCATTGGTGGATGAGAAAATATCATACTAAAATCTACAAATGAGGTGGTACAAATTCATACATATTAGCTACTAAATGGAAAAGTCTTTGAAAATAAAATAAGGTATTGTACCTCACTGTTGGATAGCTGATACCAGGGTTGTTTGCCGTAGGTGAAGATTTCCCACAAAACAACTCCAAAGCTCCAGATGTCACTCTCCGTGGTGAACTTCCTGTACATGATGCTTTCTGGTGGCATCCAGCGAATGGGCAGCATCGTCCTGCCTCCGACCTGTGGATGTAAATGAGGACAAATCACAACCTAACATCTCTGCTGAGGGTAAATATACACAGATTTACTACACTGTAAAAAAAAATGCAGAGTTCCACACAATTCCTTCATGTTGTCTCAAAACAAATCAATTAAGTTAACTTCATTGTTTCTACAAATTGAAGTTGGTTGAACATAGAATAATTAAGTTATCACCCAAAACTGAAGAATTGTGTTGATTCAGCTCATTATAAACAAGTAGTTTGAACAAGCAGCAAAAATATTGTTTGAGTGTAATAACGAAAGCGGTTTCCTTTAGTAAACAACATATTCCATTAAGGTAGTTGTTGTAGTAGCGTTTAGGTATTGGGGATATAGAGTATAATTGTACAAAATTAGGCATGTTTTTATTAATATGCATTTTATAAGTACTTACAGGCAGTATGCTAGCTGTATGCATGCACTGTACAACCCAATAAGTTAATGTTGAACAAACCGGTTGCAACAAACCATTTAAGTTCAAAAACTAATGAGTACTGTGAACTTAATCCATTTGAGTAAATGAGGCAATCTGAGCAAAGTAAAACCCAGTAAATGAAGAGAACTCAAACCAACTGAGTACTGTAAAACCCATAAGTTAAGGCAACTCAAACCGTTTGAGGAAACTGATTGCCACAAACCATTTGAGTTAAAAAAAACTAATCTGTATATGAGTACTGTGAACTTATTCCATTTAAGTTGAAGTAATGGGGTATTTAATTAACTCTGTACTACACTCATTTCATTTGATAAAGTTGATTGTTTGGTTTTACAGTGTGATAATAAGCAACTAATTATTGATAGTTAATAAAGTGTTATCAAAATAATTAATTATTTTAATATGAGTTATTGTCTTGTTTCTAGTCCAAACAACAACAAGAAAAATCTTAAATCAAGAAGCATTTTCTAAACAAGTAAAAAATGTGGTTTTGATTTCAGAGATATTAAATCAAATTAAAGTGATTTTTTTTTTTTTTTTTAAAAATAAGCTAACTTATCTGCCAGTGGGGTGAGTAAAATGAACTTGTTTTTTGTTTTAAGTAAGATTTGATTTGATTTGACTCATTTATTTCGAACAGTATAATTCACTCTTAAAACAATGATCCATTTCATCATAATCAACAAAACATTTTCATATGTAAACTCAAAACTAACACTTGATTTTATCCAGTTTAAAATGAAAGATGCTTTTACTTGTCACACTGACAGATAGTTTAGCTTGTTTTTAAGAAAAAGTTTCTTAACTTTCTTAAGAAAATAAACACATACTCGTGTTATTTTATATTTTATTTCTGCAAACAAAACAATATTGTTTATTCATCTTAAAAATGCTTTTTGATTGACATTTTTTATGTTTGGCTTGAAACAAGAAGAACATATATATTTTTGCAGTCTATAATTAATGAATTTCTTGATTATTTTGGTGTTTATTTAAATGTTGGTATTAAATATTGATTATTTAATTGATAAATTATTTGATTGGTAGTTGTTTTTTTGTAAATATAACAAATCTAATAGTTTAATCTTAATAATTGATTATTAATTTTTTTAAGATAAATGTACAGTTGGATTCAAAATGATCAGCCCTCCTGTGAATACTTTTTTCTTTTTCAAATATTTGCTAAATTATGTTTTTCAGTGCAAGGAAATTTTCACAGTATATCTGAGAATATTTTTTCTTCTGGAGAAAGTCTTCTTTGTTTTATTTTGGCTAGAATAAAAGCAGTTTTTTTAATTTTTAAAACCAATTTAAGGTCAACAGTATTAGCCCCTTAAGCATTTTTGACTTGCCTAATTGCCCTAACATGCCTAATTAACCTAGTTAAGCCTAGTTAAATTAGTCTCTTGAAAAATATCTAGTAAAACATTATTTACTGTCATCATGACAAAGATAAAAGAAAACAGTCATTAGAAATGAGTTATTAAAACTATTATGTTTGGAAATGTGCTGAAAAAACCTTCTTTTCTTTCGAGATTAGGGAAGAAATATAAAATAATTAAAATATAAAGTGAGGGCTAATTATTCTGACTTCAACTATATATACTATAGGCCTACACTTCAAATGATCTAGCAGTTTTGTGAATTATATTTTAGCAGTGAAATTGTGTGATATATTTTTACCCGGTAGTAGTCAGTACTATAAATGTCTCTTGACATCCCGAAGTCCCCGATCTTCACCACCAGCCCTTCTCCCACTAGACAGTTCCTGGTGGCCAGGTCTCGGTGGACAAAATGAAGTGACGCCAAGTACACCATTCCTGAGGCGATCTGAGCAGCGATGTGGAGCATCTGAGGAAGAGTCAGCTGACCCATTGGGGGAACCTTCATCTCGTCTAATATACGAGCATCGGGACCGTGAGCCCTGTACAAAACACAACACACTTTACATTATAATAGAGCTGCTCGACATATGTAAGAGAGTTTGATGTGTTCAGAATGGCATACTGTTATAATTCAAGTGCTCCCTCTGCAGTGTGTGTCATGAGCAACTTGTGTGTGCACATATTTCTGAGATTCAGCATTTTCAAAGTTTAGTATATATTCCGTTAACAAACACACAATTTTTTTAAGCCAAAGTGGGATATTACTGATCTATTTTGTGTGAAAATTAAACCATTGTGAAACCTTTTGACTTGAGGATGATGGGAAATGGAAGTTCAAGAATACCAAAACCATGTTTAAAGATCAAGTTGATCTTTATTATCGTTCCGCTACATGTTTGAACATACACTACCTGACAAAAGTCTTGTCGCCTGTCCAAGTTTTAGAAACAACAAATAATAACTTGACTTCTAGTTGATCATTTGGTATCAGAAGTGGCCTATATGAAAGGCAAAGGCCTTTAAATTACGCTAATTTTACATAAAATATGATCATGCCTTGATTTTTAATTATTTAATCAGGACAGTAAGGTCTGACTTTACATAGACAGAAGTCTTGTCACTTAACAGAAATAATGTCCAGTATAGAATATAAAGTCATGGTGCAGTGGAGAAAGAATGAATATTGTGTCTGACTCCCATGAGCTTGGAGGACTGCATCCATACATCTCTGCAATGACTCAAATCACTTATTAATAAAGTCATCTGGAATGGCAAAGAAAGCGTTCTTGCAGGACTCCCAGAGTTCATCAAGATTCATTGGATTCATCTTCAATGCCTCCTCCTTCATCTTACCCCAGACATGCTCACTAATGTTCATTTCTGGTGACTGGGCTGGCCAATCCTGGAGCACCTTGACCTTCTTTGCTTTCAGGAATTTTGATGTGGAGGCTGAAGTATGAGAAGGAGCGCTATCCTGCTGAAGAGTTTCCCCTCTCCTGTGGTATATAATGTAATGTGCAGCACAAATGTCTTGATACCTCAGGCTGTTGATGTTGCCATCCACTCTGCAGATCTCTCGCACGCCCCCATACTGAATGTTACACCAAACCATGATCTTTCCTTCACCAAACTTCTCTGAGAATCTTGGGTCCATGCTGGTTCCAATAGGTCTTCTGTAGTATTTGTGATAATTGAGATGCAGTTCAACAGATGATTCATTGGAAAATTAAGTTATTATTTGTTGCTCTTAGAACTGGGATCGACGAAAAGACTTTTGTCAGGTAGTGTAATTTATTATATAAAAAATTGCATTGCATTGCAAATGCATTTGATTTGCATTTTTAAAGTAAATTTGGCACCTATTTATCAGAAAGTATTGATTGTTTTGTTTTTGTCTAAGTGGGTGGAAAGAGTACTTTATTTGCGAATGTTTTATACAATATTTCAGTTTTACTCCTACATATAATTCACATATTTGGGTGGAAACACAGCTAATAAAATCCAAATATATGCAGTCACAATTGATCCATTTAAATGCTTGTTAATTCAAGGTGGAAGCTATACTGCATCTCATAGCTATACTGCATAGTGCTGGCAATCAACAATCAGATAACTAAAAACACATTTATGCCAGGTGGAAACATGTCCAGGTTTTAGGACTCATTCCTTAGGCTAGCACTATATTGCTAGCCTAATGAATATCTGCCATATTTGTCTTGCCCGTGAAGCTGTTTAACTTGAATACACATTGGATACACATTGCAACTTCAACTATTCAACTTGACTTACACTAGTAACAATAGAGCGGCCCTACTAAGTGTTACGTAATGAGGAATCAAGTTTACCCTAAAATTTTGGACACATCAGAGTTAATTCTAATCTAAAAACTGGTTTCAGACATTAGATCATCCCTACTGGTCCAACAAACAGGCTGCCAGGCTGGCTTGTTTTTTCTTTTGTCTTGGCATGACTTACAGAGGACATGAAGTGCTTTAAAAACACACACATTTTTTCTGTGGGGTCCACTTATAAAGTTAGCAAGATTTTAAATCAATGACTGTTTAATGAATGTATGGCATGTTTTTGCACAAAACTCAAAAATACATCTTTTTTTTATTACTTGTTACTTCTTATAAGCATTTGACAGTATTCAATCATCAATATTCATTCTGGACACAATCTGGGATGATTATGCCAAGTGTGCATGATTTATACTTCAATGATTTCTAACTAACTCCAGAGTCTCTTTGGAGTCCTGCAAGTCTCTTTGCAAAAGAAAACATCTGCTAAATGACAGCAGACGCACCATAGCTCACCATTGCCTTGCGTGTCAGGCCTCAATGTGCAAACCACTGTCTCTATTCATCCTAATGCACGCATCTAAACTCTCTCTGAGGTTTAGCATGTGATCCTATTAGTTTATCAGGCAGGTGGCAGGATGGGACAGCTGGAAACTGAGACTGGAGCCACATCCATACACGTGAAAATGCGATTTCATCTCCCCCTCAAACATTCACATGTCCCCACTCCCAATCTGGCCCCAGCAAACCACCTGGCAAACAGACTGGATCTTTACGCACAGAGACTCAGCTGTGCTGGGACATATGGCCAGTCAGTCTCTTCTATCAGCCACTTCATACTTCAGTCAACTTTACGTCTTAATTAAGACTGGAGCATCGCAAAAACAGGAATCACATTTCAGCTTGAAGTTGAGCTCTGTAGATGTGAATGTGATGGAAATTTTGGTTACGGATGTAACATGAAAGACTTAAAGTTGACTCGCAGGCAAGACTATTAGTCAATGTGAAATTAAAATGTTAATTTAATGTCTTTTAAATAAAATATTATGTATTCTTTTCCATGTTTAAACTCATCATGTTTTTTCTGATGTATTTACTGACACTAGAATGGGCTCAACCTGTCAATAACATGAGATCCACCAATAGCTAACTGCATGCATCCAATTCATTCATTCGTTTCCTTCGGCTTAGTCCCTTACTTATCAGGGGAGGCCACAACGGAATAAATCGCCAACTATTCCGGCATATGTTTTACACAGCGGATGCCCTTCCAGCTGCAACCCAGCATTGAGAAACACCCATACACTGTCGTATTTACACACTATGGCCAATTTAGTTCATCCAGTTTACCTATAGCGCATTTCTTTGGACTAGGGGAAACTGGAGGAAACCCACATGGACATGGGGGGAACATACAAACTCCACACAGAAATGCCAACTGGACTCGAACCAGCGACCTTCTTGCTGTGTTGTGACAGTGCTAACTACTGAGCCGCTGTGCCGCCATCATCCAATTCCCCCTGGTCAAAACTAAGTTCTTCTTTACTACTATTTTTCTTGTTCGCGAAGCTGTTTGGCTTGGATACACATCACAATAAGAAGAGACTTTTGCAACTTCAGCTACTCAACTTAACTTCAACTAGTAACACTTTAGCGGCCCTAATAAACGTTTATACTGTAGATTGATGAATCAAATTTACCTTCATTTTTTGACATCATGTGTCAAGTTTCAGACTTCAGATCATTACTGATCCAAAAAAACTTCTGTTGAAAAAAAGCTGCCAAGATGGCTTGTTTCTTCTTTTGTCTTGGCATGACTTACAGGGTCATAAAGTGCTTTAAAAACACACACATTTAACTGTTCTATGGGCTCCACTTATAAAGGTAGCAAGATTTTTGCATACTGTAAATAAAATCATTATTTAGGGGTAATTGGCTGATTTCTGTCCTATTTTGAGCACTCTAATCAAAACTCAAATAAAAAAAACATATAGCAGACCGCAGACCCAGACGTAAATGCCCATTAGTATGATTGGGTAATAGTTTTACAGTGGTCGCCAACATGTCAATTGCAGTTGTATCAATTAAACAGATTAAAGTAGGTCAAACTAGTGCTTTTACATTGTTCAAAAATGTTCAATTCCGTGCAAGTTTTTTTTTTTTTTTGATGGGTTCAGCAATGCTGAGTTTAGGCATCTTGGGTTAAAAAAGGCTTGTGACCACAGGATTTGCATACACTGTAAAAAAGTTCACAAATCAATTAAGTTGAAGAGCCCCTATTATGGGTTTTTGAGAATGACCTTCCATGTAGGATCAGAAAAGACTATTGATGTAAGGGACTATGTCAGAACATGGATCAGTGAATCATGGATCATGGATCAGTTTCTTCCTCCATTCGACAAGATTAAGTGCATTACCATGGCTGCCTCCTTGTTTTCTCTAGCTTGCAAATTATGTATTTAATTGTGTTGTGTTACCTGTAACCGCATGTACTGTATCTGGTTAACTCTTTATATTCTCATATCACGTCTAATGATACGTTGAAAATGCGACGCATGCCGCTTTGTTCACGGATTTAAATGCGTTTGTGACCTCACGTTCCACTGCCGTTTGTCATTGCTATGGCCACCGTCCGCTGTTCTTACACGCGTGCAGCGGTCAAGGTTCAGAATAGTTCAGCTTTTGCCGCTGTGTGGATTAACACTGAATGTGCGTCATGGTTAAGTATAGAGAAATATGCTGGTGTTTAACTGCACACACATACCTGGGGGGTTCAGTTTTTTTAGGACAATTTGCCTTTGTATAATGTTATTATTAGCAGTATATTTATTATGTGCATATTTATAATTGTTTTATTAAAACAAGTTTAGATTTGTCCATCTGTCAAGTTTTGGAGATGTATGCATCACCATATGGGGCATAAGAATAGGACATGTGTTTGGATATAACTAATTGTTATTGTTTATTTATTGGTTTGCTGGAAATTAGACCTGAATCTAGAAGTAGTTTTAAAACAAATCTTTGAGCTTAACAAACAAATTTAAATATGTACGCTAATGGATGTCTTCACTGGAGTGAGTACAACACGCTTCCTTAGTAAAGAGTAAAGAGAAAGAGGATGAATGGAAGAGTCTTATTCTTTATCCTCACGCTGCTGATGGTTTGTTTAACTGTTTTCTCTCTAGTGAAGCATTCAGTTTTTCCTCTTACATAGTCTGCCATGTAAATAGCAAATGCGCAATGCAACTGAATCTTAAAGGGAATGGGAGATGAAACTCTGATTGGTTTAATGCACGTTATGCTCAAAACACACCCAGAACTTAAGAGAATAAGCACCTGTTAGACCATGCGAAGGGGCACAGAGCATATTTTTTCATCCTTAAAATAGTAAAAGTGGATTCAGACATGTCCTTAATGCTTTTGTGCCATGCACTTTAGACTTTGCTCTTAGTTTGTTCAAATGGAGCCTAATGTTTTCAATGTACATCAAAGCAGCATTCCTTTATTATTTAAATATCCGAATCCATCACCTATCAAAACATAGTGCTTCAAAAGAGAGGCTCAAGACATAAAATACCCTATTAGATCTAAATGATGATTTTTTTTTCATATAATAAGAAATCTCATTAACATTACACTGTAAATCGTCCTCAAAGGACCTGAAAATGCAGTTCATGACACCTTAAAATGTTCTTTTCTCTACTACAGTACATTTACAGATGCTCTATGCCATATCAATTCACACAAAATAACATGTGTTTTTGTTTCTGAGGTTTTCCTAGGACAGCAAATTGAAGCTCTTTCTCTGAGGTCTCTTTTAGCTGGTCAGTTTCCGACCGCTATGCCGCATCGCTGCCACTGTAGTTAATTCACTGTGAGTGGCTGCTGGTTATTAGACTGACCTTAGAAAGCGGTTGAGGTCTCCGTGTCGCATGTACTCAAACACCATGGCCAGGGGTTCTCCGTCTGCACACACACCATAAAAGCGCACAATGTGTTCGTGCTGAAGCACCGTGAGCAGCTCAGCCTCGCGCTGGAAGTCCTGCCGGGTGGACTCATTGGCCATTTTCAAAGTCTACACATGAAAGATACTCAGAATTAATCAGATGCTCAAAAAAACAGCAGATTATGCATAATTATTATTATTATTATTTTACTGACCATTTTATTTTACCTTCATTTTAACGCTATTTAATAGGGCTGCATGATATTGGAAAAATCGAATATTGCTGTATTTAATATTTCTGTTATAAATACTGCGATATAAATACTGTTTCACAAGATGGTTTCAATGGCTCTATTTGACGGTCTTAGCAGACAAAAATTGAATAATCATGGAAAAATTACTTTGTCTTGTTTCCTCTCCAAATATCTAAAAATTCTTGTAGATCAAGTAAAAAATATTGTTTTGTTTTTCGCCTTTAGAAGAAACAAGTCAAAATTAGCTAAGTTATCTGCCAATGGGGTAATTAAAATGACCTTATTTTTGCTTTGAATGTAGATATTTGGACTAGAAACAAGACAAAAATTCTAAGTTTTTTATTTATTTTTTGCTTAAATCATATAAATAATTAAAAACAATTCATTTTTAGATGTTTGTTATACCTCAAAATTAGTGGGCAGCAGTTGATGTATGATGTATAATTACTATATTTAATTAATTTATTTTTTTAAATTGACCATTTTATTTTACCTTCATTTTAACGCTATTTTATAGGGCTGCACAATATAGGAAAAATCTGATATTGCGGCATTTTGTTTTTCTGCAATAAACACCGCAAAATTAATACAGTTTCACAAGATGGTTTGAATAGCTCCATTTGACGGTTTTCAGGGGAGACTAACAGCATTCAGGTACAAAAATTGAATATTCATGATGCAAAATATGTATTGCATTGTCTCGTTTCTTGTCCAAATATCTAAAATTCTTGTAGATCAAGTAAAAATATTGTTTTGTTTTTGCCTTCAGAAGAAACAAGTCAAAATTAGAAGTTTTTCCTTAAAACAAGCTAAACTATCTGCCAATGTGGTAATTAAAATGACCTTATTTTTTCTTTGAAATGTAGATATTTGGAATGGAAACAAGACAAAAAATCTAAGTTTAAAAGTTTCTAAGTATTTTTTTTTTCATAAATCATATAAATAATTAAAAACAATTAATTTTTGTGTTTTTGTTACACCTCCAAACATGCTTTAAAAAAAAGTGCTCAGTCAAAGGTCTTAAAAACACATGCAAATGATAAAGTTAGCAGTGACTCTGCATATCAGATGTGTTCTGTAGCTCCTGGTCAAATATAATTCAGACTGAACATTGCATATCTTGCGTTGTGGCTATTGCAGATGCGCACATTGCGATATCGATGTCAAAACAATATATTATGAACATGCAAACTCAACACAGAAACACCAACTAGCCCAGCCGAGGCTCGAACCAGCGACCTTCTTACTGTGAGGTGAACGTGCTACCCATTATGCCACTGTGCAGCCCACGTAATATTACATAGATATATTTTATTATTTTGTCATTTGTTTTATTTTATTTTGTTTAAAGGCAACAAGAAAGATTTCAAGCATCAAAACAATAAAACTCTTTTTGTTTTCTGCATTATTGCACCTGTTTACCTGCTTTTGAGCAAAAAATTCTTTACTTTCACACATTTTTACTAAGACATACACTAAATTTAAATTCAGTGTAGCATAAGCTTATAAACAAAGTCTTATCGAGCATATTTAGAAAAACACGAATTATTTAATGACACTTACTGTTAATATCATCATCAGACGCTTTATTTAACATTATTGTAAAGTGTAATCAAAAAAAGCTAAATATTTTTATTTTTGACACACAAATAGCTAAAAATACCACATAAAATGTTTTAAATACATTTAATTTAAAAGGATAGTTCACCCAAAAATTTAAATACTGTCATCATTTACTCATTTACCATTTATTCCAAAACCTTTTCTGTTGAACACAAAACAAGCTATGCTGAAGAAAGCTGGAAACCTGTAACCATTGACTTGAATAGCATTTTGGACGATTTATAATTCTCAGAATATTAAAATCAACTGTAGGCGGTAGATCTTTCTCATATCTGGCACCTAAACTCTGGAACAGCCTTCCTAGTACAGTTTATTAGGGCAACCGGAGCCGAAAACACTTACCAAAAGACATTATAATTTCAATGGCATCTACGCTTATGTAAGTCTTCATTATCCAGAGGCCTCTATAATCCTGGACCAGGCTGTATCCTATAGAGTAGAGAACATGAGACTGATTTCTGAAAGACCCCAGTGCAGGCGAGTCTCCGCATTGATCCCGTGGGCCAGCCTGAACACCCGCCAGTGACCTACTCTCACCTGCAGCTTCTCCACAATGGACGTCCAGCATTCTCCAGCCCCGGCGCCTAGACTGCAGCTCTGCACGAGAAGTTTGTCCAGAGGAGAAATGGTCGTTCCCAACTGAACCTGGCTTCTCTTAAGTTTTTTTCCTTCACTTTCATCAGTTGGTGAAGTTTTGTTCCTCGCCACTGACTTGCTTGGTTTGGGGACTTTTGGGACTTGTGGAGCTGCTCATCATTGGATTTTCTCTTCAGTGTTTGCACTTTTAGCAGCGAAAATTAAACTACACTGAACTAAACTGAACTTCAACTTTGAAAACTGGACTGACTCAGTTTCAATTTACTAGAACTTCTATGTTAAGCTGCTTTGACACAATCTCCATTGTAAAAGCGCAAGAGAAATAAACATGAATTGAATTTGATCTTCCATAGCATTTGTTTTTCCTATCATGGAAGGCAGTGGTTACCAATTTTCAGCATTCTTCAAAATATCTTCTTTTGTGTTTAACAAAATAAAGAAACTAAAGGTTTGGAACCACTTGAGTGAGTAAATGGTGTCTTGAAAACCCAAAGCACAATCATACCTTGATGGCGACCAGCATCTTGTCAGTATCAGGACAGAGATTGGCACATTCAGCCAGATAGACCTTGCCAAAAGCTCCTTCACCCAGTTCCCACTTCAAAACAATGTCTTTTCTTTTAATGTGCTGAACACCTGCAATAAGAAACAACCGCTTTCAGTCAACATGCTGAATAACTTGTATGCTGTCATGTGATTGTTAGACACTCACACATGTCTTTATCTTTGATGATGCCACAGAAATATTGCGGGTTCTCCACAAAACTGGACAAGCCAGAATCCAGTGTGCCGTCGTCTGAAGATGGAGGACTAGCACCAAAGTTCATGAAGCGGAGAGACACTGCCAGATCATCCTCGGTGCCCAGAACTGATGAACCTGTGGGCACAGACAGGAAGCGGTTCCCAAGAAGCTCCGGTATGGCATATTTTATTTTTCCTTACCACATCTGTAAGGGTTGTGTTCATAATTGGCAGAATATGTTCAGGTAATAATAAGTTTAGTTAGCAATAAGTGTGAGCACTCCCATTTAGACCTTGGTGACACCAAAAAAAAGGGATCAAGCACTGCAAAAAACCCTTCTCTTACAGTCATTGTCTTTTTCTAATCCAAATATCTAAAAATTCACAAAGGGCACCTATTTTACCACTTTCACAAGATTTAAGATACGCTTTTGATGTCTCTAGAATGTGTCTGTAAAGTATCAGCTCAAAGTTCCCATCAGATAATGCATTATAGCCTCCAGAATTTGCCCATTTTG
The DNA here is from genome assembly GCF_903798145.1 of Danio aesculapii. Taxonomy (NCBI): domain Eukaryota; kingdom Metazoa; phylum Chordata; class Actinopteri; order Cypriniformes; family Danionidae; genus Danio; species Danio aesculapii. The sequence continues at coordinate 10,798,929 of NC_079450.1, read as the reverse complement.
CACAATGTAGCTGTTTTTGTAGCCTGTGGCTTTAGATGCAATTGATCAGATAAACAGCAGTCAGTGATAGAGACAGACTTGGATGAAGCTGAAATACAGCTCGCTAGTCAAAAATACCATGTAGGTTTATTTGATGCATTTGTGGTGGAGTTTATTTAAGCCTTTCTGAAACTATGAATCACACACAAAGTGCCGTTCGCAGTACACACACACATATTAGTGTTTACTGACACCATGCGGCAGTGGTGATTATAGTGGTTAAGAATGACACAGTGATTTTATTGTTATTTTTATTGTCTTTATTACAAACATGCTCTGTTTTTAAAACGTTTTAAACTTATAAAACTTATAAAATCACAGAGTTGGAACAGTTATATTCAAAAAAGTTCTGTGGACATGTGTAAACATGTTATTATAGAAACATGGTGTCTGTCAATCAATTTGGTGGGCGGGAAAAAACGCACTCCTACTTCACGTTGCGATGGGCCTCAAAATTACTGGGATTGGGGTCCTATTTTAACATCAGGAAATAAAAAAAAAATACTTGTTGGGTTTATATCACTCCACTATGACTGTGGACACTGTACCTACTCATTGTTCTGTCCAAACAGCTTACAAAATTTTTATCATAGGTGCCCTTTGAATCAAGAAGCATTTTCCAGTCAATTAAAATAAAAATGATTGTTTTATTTTTAGAAATAAGAAGTCAAATTAAGTGAAATTTTCCTTTAAAACAAGCTAAATAATCTAGCAGTGGTGTAAAATAATTTTGTTTTCTGATTGAAATAAGTTTGTTTTACTAAGCCTACTGGCAGATTATTTAAATTTTGACCTATTATTTCTGAAAACAATCCTTCTTGATTTAAGAATTTTTATATATTTGGACTAGAAACAATACAAAAGCTCAACTGCAAAACATTTGCAGCAAGACCAAATATAAGATGGTTCTCAGTCTAGTTTCTTTTTTAGTTTGACTTTTATATGAAGGCAACAGGTATCAAAAGACCCCTAAAGGAATCAAATACAGTAAATGATGTCACAAGATGTGACCCTAAAAAAGCAGCTCAGTTAATTTTGCCTATTGCAGTTTGCTGCTGTTTTGATTTTATAATCTCTTTATTATTTTACAACTGATAAAAATACTAACAGATGTATGCAAAAACAATAAGGGCATTTAGCCCAGCACGCAGCATTGTGCTGAATAAAATATATATCTTAAAATGCACCACAAGTGTTTTACTCTGAGCAGACCAGGACTAAATCTTCATGATTTTGTCAAAATTGTGTTTATTGTTCCTTGTAATATACAATATGTTACCCTTGAACACAGAATCAGTCTAATGTTGCACAGGGATGTTTTTAGCTATAGGTACGGTTTGGTTTTTTTATGCCAAAACATTAGATTATGAAGTAAAGATCATAGTTCATGAAGACATTTTCTAAAATTCTTACTGTAAATACTGTAAATTACTTACTATAAATCTATTAAAGCTAAAGAATTTTGATTGGTAAAGTTTAGACACATTTAAAGTCTACTTCATCAGTATTTACAGTAGATTTAGTTTAAAATTCTCTGGTTCTAGAAATTTAAAGTGATTACTCAGCCAACCGTTGTCCTATCCTAACAATTTTTAACAAAATTTATTCAGCTTTCAGATGATGTATAAATCGATTTTTAAAGCATAATTTCTTATGACTAGTTTTGTGGTCCATGGCCAATTCTACAGTACCATTGTGTGATTATTGTACTGTTCATTTATTATTAATGTGCACATAAAATAATGCATTTTATGGTTGGCTTCATGTATGTGCAGCTCATAAATATGATCTTTCTGACAACAAAGTACAGGGGTCTCAAATTCAAATTGGTGGGGGGCCATTTCAGTTAAATGGACCATTTCTGTTATCCTAAAAATCTTAGGATAACAGACATGACGTTTATACAGTATTTACCTGTCACCAGTGATAATGCAAATTAGCACGTTTACTGTGTCACACATCAGCTGCTGAAATATTTCTGTGGTTGTTGTGTGTATTGCAGTCAAAACTCTAGCTGGGCATAATAATTATTATTATGCCAGTTGTATTGTCCCAATAGCTTAAGGAGTAAGGACTGGTGAGTGTTATAGAATTTAATAACGCTCGCCGAATGGAAAGAAAAAACAACTTGCGCATTTCACGATGTATGTGTGTTTGTGTGTGTGCGCGGTCCTTTACTGACAGCTGCCTCTGTGGATCTTGTCGGAAAATATGGTGAAAGTCCTACATGACAGTAATAGAATTATTGCGGTGTTTACTTCAATAATGCCACCAATATATGCACTCCACATGTCTTAATTCCATTCCTGTTAGGTTTAGTTATGACTTTAGTCGGATTAAGGTAATCAAAAATCGCTGTTTGGAGCTTATGTAGGCCTACAGTTCAACATTCATGTTTAACTGAATAAACAGTTAGCAAACACAAGCACATCTTATTGAACATCCTTTATTTTGACCACCAATGGTCATAGTAGAACAGTTTCTCAAGCAGTTTGTGATGCATTTTGGAAACCGGAGATGAGCCCCTGGTCTAATGCACCACCTGGCTTGAGAAACCCGTTCTCAATGACTTATTATTTGGGTAGCACACATATTCTGAATTCAGAATCCAAATGAGCCATTTTAATCTAGATTAATTTTAAGATTAATCAAGATTCAAAATATTAATCTATGCCCACCTATAATATAATATACTATTTTTTCTCCCCATTCTTTCTATTTTAATATTAGTTGTATATTAGTGTTACATACTGTGCAACCATATTATATATTGTTCATGCATGAAAATACAGCACAAGGACAATAATATCTGGGCATCTGCAGCATCTACAAGATTACAAAGCCCTGGTTTAAAGAGAAAAAAGTAGTCAACTTTCCTCAACAAGCTGCAGGACTGGAGATATCATGTGGCGCAAATGATTACATAGTGTAATTTAACACTTGAGGTTAGGATTTAGTTCAGATGGCTAACCCTATAAGTGCGAGAATCAGTACGAGTGATGCTTGCCTTGACAAACAGCACGAACAGAGTGTTATCTAAAACTGACAACAAGCGCACACACTGACACAACAGACACTCAGCAGATTGTTGACTTGATCCCAGTTTTAGGAAGCAGAATTAAACGCAAAAAGCTTCTCCTACAAATCACGAAATCCACTCAGGCTATAACCACAGAGAGACCCCAGACTGGGCAGAGAAGAGGAACGTAGGGAATAGAGGGCGAGAGGGGAGGGAGGCAATCAGGTCCACTTAGGCACTTTGTGAACGGAGCGAGTGGACCTGAAAAGCCTGGCTCCATCACTCTTCTTTAATGGCTCGCTCGCGGCTGGGGCTCCCGATGCTATTTACTTTGCATGCTGTAATTAAGACCTGGCAGCACTTTGCCGAGCTGTTAGGCTGACACTGTACAAAGTTACAGCTTCCAAGAGACCGTATTTCGCTGCCTTTTTTGTGCATTACTTAAAAGCAACACAATGCCTCCTGTGGAACTCCAAAATAATAATGGAGAAGTCGCTTTTTTTTGGCATGGGCTGTGATTGTGCTGTCTCTGGCTTGTTTAAAGGGATAGTTCATTTAATTATTGTGTCACTCTGGTGCTGTTCCAATGATTTCACAAGACTCTTATGACATGTTTAACAGTCATCAGCATCTTAAATCCTTGAAAGTTTTTAATATTTAGATTTTTTTAAGTATATTTATTTGCATTTATGTATGCATTAAATCATATTTGCTTTAATTTACAAAAACAAAATACCGCTTATGCGAGGTGTTTGTAATGAAGCATCTATGGAGGCGAGATAAACACATTTGACGTTGTTTTCTCTTCTGGCTGCCGTTATCAGTCTCACACTATTTTTTCCTTTTTCTGAAAGTCTCGATAACACTATAGTGGAGTTTTTCTTTTATTATTTTGGCAAATAGGACTGTAAAAATTATTGTTGTACTCGCCCATTTACTGAGCTCTAAGTTTGCCAACTATGGTGACTACTGCTTCTGAGAGAAATGTGAAAGGATCCATTTCAGATATTATAAAAGGAGATTCATTCATTCATTTATTCATTTTCTTTCGGCTTAGTCCCGTTATTCATGAGGGGTCATCACAGCGGAATGAACTGCCAACTTATCCAGCGTATGTTTTACACTGCAGATGTCCTTCCAGCTGCAACCCAATACTGGGAAAGAAACCAGTCTGAGATAATTTGCGCGTTATCTTGCTGGAAGTAGCCATCAGAAGATGGGTACACTGTTGTAATAAAGGGATGGACATGGTCAACAACAATACTCAGGTAGACTGTAGCATTGACACAATGCTCAATTGGTGGCCAAAGTGTGCCGAGAAAATATCCCTCACACCATTATACCACCACCACCAGCCTGAACCGTTGATACAAGGCAGGATGGATCCATGCTTTCATGTTGTTGATGCCAAATTCTGACCCTACCATCCGAATGTCGCGGCAGAAATTGAGACTCATCAGACCAGGCAATGTTTTTCCAATCTTCTATTGTCCAATTTTGCTGAGCTTGAGCAAATTGTTGCGGCAGTTTCCTGTTCTTAGCTGACAGGAAACACCCGATGTGGTCTTCTGCTGCTGTAGCCCATCCGCCTCAAGGTTGGACGTGTTGTGTATTCAGAGATGCTCTTCTGCATACCTCGGTTGTAACGAGTGGTTATTTGAGATACTGTTGCCTTTCTATCATCTTAAACCAGTCTGGCCATTCTCCTCTGACCTCTGGCATCAACAAGGCATTTGCACCCAGAGAACTGCAGCTCACTGGATATTTTCTCTTATTCAGACCATTCTCTCTAAACCCTAGTGATGGTTGTGTGTGAAAATTCCAGTAGATCAGTAGTTTTTGAAAAACTCAGACCAGCCAGTCTGGCACCAACAACCATACCATGTTCAAAGTCACTTAAATCACCTTTCTTCCCCATTCTGATGCTCCGTTTGAACTGCAGCAGATCGTCTTGACCATGTCTACCTGCCTAAATGTATTGAGTTGCTGCCATGTGATTGGTTGATTAGAAATTTGAGGTAACAAGTAGTTGGACAAGTGTACCTAATAAAGTGGCCAGTGAGTGTATAATAGTGCTTGTTATAAAGGACGTATCGGTGCATGTCATTATTTTGTAAAAATTCATTTGTCCTTATAATCTTGAATTTAACGCCATAACCTTCATTCCCCCCCTTGAAAGTTTCGAAACTACTTTTTTCACTTCTGGTCACATAGAATGGCTTTAGGGCGCGGGACTATCAGTACGGGTTTTATTTTTGCTCTACTTTCTTCTTTTCATCAATTTTCCTCCATTTTGTTAGCCATGCCCATTTTCCAGTGATCCAATTAGTTCCCAAAGTATGAAATTTTTTTTTTGGTCTAATTTCAGAACCGTTTCAAGTCATGATATGGGAAAAAAGTACAATGTTAACTTTAGTTTCATACCAACTTTAAGCTTTATAAAAAAAACAAACAAGAAGTAACAAGTTATATATCTTATAACTTGAGTTGGCGTGTACTGTGGTGCTAATGTGTTTTTATGAGCATGCAGTCATGCACAAAAACTGACTTTGAAGGTCAAGAATTTAGATCAGTAATATAGTTAAAGTCAATATTATTCACCCTCCTGTGAATTCTTTTTCAAATATTTCCTAAATGATGTTTAACAAAGCAAGGAATTTTTCTCAGTATGTCTGATAATATTTTTTCTTCTGGAGAAAGTCTTATTTGTTTAATTTCGGCTAGAATAAAAGCAACTTTTAATTTTTTAAAAAAATTTTTAGGTCAATATTATTAGCCCACTTTGATTGTCTACAGAACAAACCATCGTTATACAATGACTTGCCTAATTAACTTGCCTAATTAACCTAGTGAAGCCTTTAAATGTCATTTAAAGCTGAATACTACTTCTTGAAAGCTATCTAGTATATTATGTACTGTCATCATGGCAAAGACAAAAGAAATCCGTTATTAGAAATGGAATATTAAAACGATTATGTTTAGAAATGTGTTGAAAAAAAAAAAATCTTCTGTCCGTTAAACAGAAATTTGGGGGGAAAAAAATATACAGGGGGCTAATAATTCTGACTTCAACTGTATTTACGTGAACCTGCAAAATAAATAATCAATCATAACAAATATATGTTCCCTTCAGTGTGTAGAGTAGACCATAAGAGCTTTTAAGAAATGTAAAATAAATGTGTGCAAAAATTGGATGGATGGTGAATTAAAGTCAGGAAGAGAAAAAGATAAGCTGGAACGACATGCACAATTAAACCAGGGACATGCATTGAGAATATAATAAGACTATGATTTTATTTAGACTTTTAAGCCTGTATTTGGCAGAAAAACTTACGGTGGATGCCAAACTTGGAGTGCTGTCCACATTTATTGATGACAATAACCATGATGAGCAGAAATGTGCAAGCAAACACAGCGAGACCCACCGCTACTGACACCTGTGGACATACAAATGGACACAGTTAGATTGAGAACAGATGTTAAAAAAAATCGGTTATACATTGTCTGTGACTCGTCTCTTACCCCAAACACTCTGCTCTCCAGTTTCTCCGTCTCCGTTGATTGGTTAGTGGGAGCTGCTAATGTCGAAGGATTTATTGAAATGTTACTTCAATGAACAATTGAACGATTTTCACATGCTGCATGATATTATAAGTTGTTTTTAGAAGAAGAGTTGTATTTTTATAAAAATTGATCAAAAATAGAGTAAAAACTGGAATTAGGTGAAATAATATTTCAATTTAAAAAGGCTGTGTAAATATATTTTAGCCTGTAATTTATTCCTGTGATTCATGGCTGAATTTTCAGCATCATAAATACAGTCTTCTCTGTCACGTGATCTATCAGATATCATTTTAATATGATGATCTGCTTCTCAAGAAACAATTCTTATTACAGTTTTTCTCAGTGGATTTGGTACTTAAATCAGAATTGAAATCTTCAAAACTCCCAGTTCAATCTTCACATCATTGTGTCACTTGTGCACATCAAAAAAGCAGATTCTCATTCCTTTGATCAAGCTGCAAATGCTTTTGTACATCCATGCAAATGTGCAGTTCTCTGCTGTTTCCTACATTGTCAATTGCTTATGTCATGTTGATCAAATTGTATTACATTTGTCTCTGTTGAATAGTCTCACCCCCCACAACATTTAATCACTTGTTCATGGCTTAAGTCTTTACATGCAAAATGGCTGAACAAGTTGTCCTAATATTTTGTCATAATTCATTTTTCTATGCATTTTATATAGCCTTTTTTTCTAAATCTTTCTACAGTTTTTCTCAGTGGCTTTGGTGCATTTCTCACAACACTGTTTACATTTGCACAACAGTTCATGCATTTCTCAAAACAATTACTCATTTGTGCACATCATAGTAGCAGTTTCTCATTCCTTCCAACAAATTGCAAATGTTTTTGGACATGCATCAATCGCTTTCATACAACTCTCTGCTGTTTATAACATTATCATTTGCTTATGTCATGTCAGTCAAAATTAACTAAACTTACGAATGCCGAATAATCAAAAAAATAGTCCTCATTTCATTACTTGAGTCATTACATACAAACTGTCAAAATCTATCAATCTACTTTTATAAATTATAAATTGACCAATTTGATGAATGATTTACAGACCTGTGTATATTGTAGGTTCGGTTCCAATATGTACTAAAGGGACTTGTTTACAGTTGTGCACAGCTCTACCCGAAGGAATTTTGTTTGTTGTAAATAAGGGTCTATTTATTCTTTTGCACAATGCTGTGAATAAATTAGAATTGCAAAGAGCATCTGCAGAAAAAAGGTGAACACATATTCAGTGTCTTGTACTCAGATACCTCACTAAATGCAATGATGTCCAACTTTACTGTAGTTTTCATGGCTGTGCAAATAGTATATAGTGCTGTCTTGAGCATTTTCAGCAAGTGTCACCAAAATCTGCCTTTTTTGCATTGGAAAACATTTACAGAGTAAACTGTCATAATGAGAACATGACAAAACCATTTGACTATCTTGTTCATAAATAATGGTGTCAGGACTTTTCATCTTGATGACACTAACACTTTCATAGACATCAATACTTGCTTTTGAGGAATGAGCTCTCCATTTTGAGCAAGTGAGACGCTTTTGCAGTTCATCATCTAGGTTTTGCAGTTTGAACTAATTGTTTTGAGAAATGCATTAACAGTTGTGCAAATGTAAATCATGTTGTGAGAAATGCACCAAAACTACTGAGAAAAACTGGAATACATTTCTCCCAGGTGAATCTTGACTTTTTCTTATGAAGGTGCATCTTAAAGGAGATTGTCCTGTGTTCACATTTGTACTTTTGTTTTGTTTTTTCTTTGTGCTATGCAGTGCTGTCCTTTCCTTTCTGTATCACAATGACATGATTTGTCAACAAATTACAGTACAAACAGCAAACAATATAAAATTAGCCATAGTTTACATCAGAACACCCCTCCAAAAGCATTAAGGGCGTGTCTATTTTAAGGATGGAAAAATACGCTCTGCGCTCTGGCACATGGTCTAACAGGGTTGTGCTTATTCTCTTAATGAGTTATGGGTCTGTTTTAACGTGCATTACATCTATCAGAGTCTCATCTCACATTCACTTTCAGAGTCAGTTGTGGAAGAGTCAGTAGGTGGTAATGGTTTTTATATAAATGTTTTTTTATATTTATGTAGAAAATTTTTGTAACATTGTAATTTTTTTTGCATATGTAAAGATATTTGTGTATTGCTGTACATACTGTGTGTATAAAGCAATGTGTAAGCGTTTGGACCTGCACAGGTGCATAACTAACATGCTCCGTGCTGGACTTTAGACCTGCTTTTAGTTGGTTAATGGTGCGGTCTATTTTAGTGCCTCAACAATGCGCCTTAACACACCTCCTTTTCAGACTGGCACACCCATGAGTCCCAAAAGTGGTGCAAATGGATTTGCTATTTAAATAACGTGCCGTAGAACATGAAAATTAGGGTTGCGCTGGTCTGAAAATAACAACAAATCGCACCAAACATATCTTGAGCCTTATTGTGCCGTTTGTATGATAGAGCCCTTTGAGTTTCTTTCCTCTGTTGAATACTAAATAAGATATTTTGAGGAATGCTGAAAACCTGTAACCATTGACTTCCATAATAGGAAAACCAAATACTATGGAAGTGAATGGTTACAGTTTTCCAAGTTAATATTCTCTTTTTTTATTCCACAGAAGAAAAAGTCAGTAAGGGTGAGTAAATGTTGACAGTTTTTGTGTAAACTAGCCCTTTTAACAACATTTAGACATTTAACCTTGTACAGAGTAACTTACTTGGGTCGTCATTGAGGACTGGCATGTGAAATAAGAGAGAATACAGCAAAAAATTACTCAATGCATCACACCTTTGACATAATATCATTTAGATGAAGTGCCCTCACCAGGAATGATGCCCTCTGGGTCAAATGGGTCGAAAGGATTGTCCATGAACTTGGCTCTGACTGTTCTCTGGTCTCTACCCAGTTTGTTCTTCACGATGAGTGTGTAGTTGCCGTTGTTGAGATGAGTGGGTTTGTTAAGGAACAGACAGCCGTGTTGCAGCGAGCCGTCATAGGCGTCTCTGATGAGTTCAGTGTAGGCATAGCGGGTCTCAGTGAGAGGCATGTTGTTGTACAGCCATTTGATGCTGGCGGGAGGATTGCTGTCTACAGCGAACGGGAAACACCAGTGATGTTGAGATTCTGGGTTTTTGAGAAATATGATCCGCACTGGAACTGGAACACAGACAGGGAGATCACATGTAAGTGCAATGAGACTCATATAGTTGAAGGCAAAAAGATTAGCTCTCCTGTTGATTTATTTTTCAAATATTTCCTAAATGATGTTTAACAGAGCAAGGAATTTTTCACAGAATTTCCTAAAATATTTTTTACTGAGAGAGTCATATTTGTTTTATTTTGGCTGGAATAAAAGCAGTTTTAATTAAAGTTTTTTCAATATTATTAGTCCCCTTCAGAACAATTATTTTTTTGATTTTCTACAGAACAAAGCACTGTTATCCAATAGCTTGGCTTTATCCTAGCTTGCCTAGTTAACGTACTGTAATAACCTAGTTAAGTCTTCAAATTAAGTCAGTGCCAATAGCGTAGTGGTAACAGTAAGTGCGCCGACATATAGCACCGTGGTGCTCACGGCGACCTGATTTCGATTCCCGGCTCGAGGTCCTTTGCAGATCCTTCCCCTCTATCTGCTTCCAATGCTTTCCTGTCTGTAACCTTCATTATCATTTCCAATAAAAGGTGAAAACCCCCCTCCAAAAATAATTATATATATATATATAATATATATATATATAGTCTGTAAATTAAAACTGAATACAAGCATCTTGCAGAATAAGTAGAAAAATATTTTGCAGTGTCACCATGGCAAAGAAAAAAGAAATTAGTTGGGAAATATTTTTAAATGAATTAAACTTTCACAGGTGGGCTAATAAATTTGACTTTAACTGTGTATTACTTATAATTCAAAACTCTAAGTTTATTTGTCACATACACAGTATGATATGCAGTGAAACAGCCTGTTACCTTAAAACAAGATTATTAGTAAAGAATTAATTATGGAACAAAATAGAAACAAAATGTAGATATTCATTAGATATAGAAAATAAATATAGCTATAGAAAACAAAAACAAAAGATTAAATATGTAAAAAGACTTTGTTGTAGATTTACACTGGCCCAATCCCAATTCTATTTTTGTACTCTTTCCCCTTCCCCTTGGCCCTTGAAACAGAGTGTGAAGGGGAATGGCTTCAAAATTTACCTCTAAGAAAAGGCACAGCACTACAACACCTGCACACATCATCATATGTCATGCAATCTCTTACTTCATATGAGATCGAAGACAGCGACTGCTGTAGGTATTCCAGTTTTGTTATCTTTTTGGTATTAATCTTCAGGAAATCACTGAAGGCATGTGTTATGTTATCATAATGATATAATGTGGCTATAAGATCGAAGCTGTACTGTGCATTTACACCCTGGCCATATTCATCTATGTAAACATGAAAACAACCTTAACATTTTAGCAGACACTGTAAAAAGCTCATTCCTGGCCACTAGACCTTTCTGACAGGGTATTCGAGTGTCATTGAGTGTCAGAATATTGTGGGACTGCTGTACAGGAGTTATTATTATGGATTTTAGATAGCGTAATCTAACGTTTTTTATTTTAGCATTTTTTTAAAAAAAAGCATGACGGTAAAACATGATCGCGGTTATGAATATATTAAAACATGTGCTTGTTTTTGTAAAAATTCGTAATAATGACAAAAAATACTAATTTGTGCATCTCCTGACTTCCGGGTGCAGCCATGCTGCTGTTGTGGCTGGTGTATTCTGGGAAATTTCTTACCCTTTGGTTTTGAGTGTGTAAATCTAAAAATCTCCATTTGAAGGGGTAGAGAATTGGGACACCCCTAACCCTACACGTGAACGCACAAAATAAAGCGTAAGGGGAATCGCTAAGGGGTAGGATTGGGCCTTAGTATACAGCAGAAAAAAGAAAAGAACTGAATTGAAATAAAATGTACATATAATTAAATAGAAAAGTCCAGCTAGTAAAAATGTGCAGATCTGCAATGTGATAATTATGAATGTTGAATTATGAAGTAGTTGTAAAAGTAATGTGTTATTATCACCCGATTCGAATGTTATCACACGATTGAATGGTATCAGTGGTTATCAGCTGATAGATATGGGAAAGATACTGATAGGCTCAGAAGGCTGTTATCATCCATCCACATGGTTAATCAGCTATACTAATAGAGAAGACTCCAGATCCAGATCTGTTTTTACATTACTGTAACGGCTGGGTTTAGGGTTGGGGTAGGGGTAGACATTAATAAAATACAATAAATGGGAAATTTAATAAAAAATATAAATAATTCTCGTTAACTTCTGGCCGCAGCCGTATGCGATTTACAGCAGATTAACCATGTGGATGGATGATAACAGCCTTCTAAACCTACTAGTAAGCACAGAAGGCCCCTACTGGCCCATACCTATCAGCTGAAAACCACTGATAACGCCCATTCAATCAAGTAATAACATTGGAAACCGCTGGTTATTATATAGTGTCTTATGTTATTATTATATTTCATTTAATTTAATGCATGCATTAAGCGCCGATAAGCAGAACAGCAGTTGACCATGGTGCTAAAAAAGGAAAATAAGCCAAGAAAAGAAAATCAAATAACTTAAAATTACATTTTGGCCTACAGTTCAAAATTCATGTTTAACTGAACAAACAGTTAGTAAACACAAGTACATCTTATTGAACATCATTTATTTTGATCACCAATACATAGTAGAACAGTTTCTCAAGCAGTTTGTGATGCATTTTGGAAACATGAGATGAGCCCCTGGTGTAATGCGCCACCTGGCTTGAGAAACCCGTTTTCAAAGACTTACTTTGTCATTATTTGGGTAGCACACATATTCTGAATGCCTTTGGCAGAATTCAAATAATGTATGATTTTAATCGTTGCATTAGTCTGAATGTAAATCCCCTCGTCAGACAGTGCTGGAGCGGCGAGAGAAAGTGGAGCACAGCGCATCAAATGAAAGGTATTAACAAAAGAAAAATACACAACTTAAGACACTTAAATGATTGTATTTGTTGGATTTGCACCAGCTCTGTGATGCACGTCCACAACTTCATGGATTAGGTTAAATTAGGCTGTCCAGTGTCTGTGTTCAGCCCGTTAAACTCACAGACAGGTAGTCAGGCAGCGTAATAAATAGAGTGAAGTAAAGCGCATCAAATGATTGTTAATTAAAAGGGAAATAAATAAAAATAGAATAAATATACATATTTTAAATTAGACACACATCTGAAGCTTGTATTTGCAGCAGCTCCACGTCCACAACTTCACGCATTGGGTTAAATTAGGCTTTATAGTCTCATTTACTTCCATTGTATCTGTTCTGCTTAGTGAACAGAACCAACCCTGTGACGTCATTCACAGTGACATTCCAAGATGGGGGCGCCCTAGGCCTAAAATCTATAGTAAAACATGCCGTTTTCTTCTAAATAGTTACATTAATCGAGTTTGTTTAATATATTTTCATTAAAGTGGAATCCAATGTACAAAATAAGGTAAACTTGACTGAGTGCTTTATTTTACTTTTGCAACATTAAAGTTACTCAGCTATTGATTCCCAGTCACTGCTTTTGATAAGCTTTTCTATGAGCTGAATCAGATGCATAATCAAAATGGTCAAAAATCATTGCACAGTTTATTAAAAAAATCCCCATAAAGTTCCAATATAAATGATAAGACAATCAGTAAATTATTGATTAATTATTGACTGGCACTGTCACAATCAGGAATTATGTGCACAAAATTATAAATAAAACAATAATACAATAAAATTAAGGATTTTTTTTGTTTTGTTCTTAGTTCTTAGTGCAATCTTAAATTATTTACAATAAAATAATACAGTTTATGCAAATATAGTAATATAATGTTCTTTATTTAGATATGTGGTTGAAATATTAGTAATATATTAGAATCAGAATCAGAATCAGTTTTATTGCCAAGTGTGCTTCACACACACAAGCAATTTGTTTTGGCTACAGAAGCTTCCAGTGTACATAAAGTGACAAGTGACAACATAAAAATAACTCTGAAAAAATAAAATAAAAATAATAAACATTAAACGGAGATGCAGTTAGTCAAGAAACCTGGATGTTGAGTTGTATGCACAGATTGTTATAAATATACAGGTTATAAGGTGCTGTGTACAAGTGCGTATGAGAAAGTATTGCACATATTTATTGCACAGTAGGGGAATATTTAACTGTTCATAAGGTAGACAGACTAATAGTGATATTAGTTTTAAAATAGTATAATATAATATAATATAATAAAACATAATATAATATAATATAATATAATGTTTAAAGACAATCGGTAAATTATTGATTAATTTTTATTATTGATTAATTATTGACTCGGACTGTCACAAAAATAAATTGTGCACAAAATAATAAATATTAAAATAATTCAATAAAATTATTGATTTAGAGTGCAATCTTAAATAATTTACAATAAAATAATACAGTTTGTGCAAATATAGTTATATAATGTTCTTTATTTAGATATGTGGTTGAAATATTAATAATATATTAGTGATATTAGTTTTAATATAATATAATATAATATAATATAATATAATATAATATAATATAATATAATATAATATAATATAATATAATATAATATAATATAATATAATATATATATAATGTTTAAAGACAATCTGTAAATTATTGATTAATTATTATTATTGATTAATTAATGAGTAGGACTGTCACAAAAATAAATTGTGCACAAAATAATAAATATTAAAATAATTAAATAAAATTATTGATTTAGAGTGCAATCCTAAATAATTTACAATAAAATAATACAACAATTTATACAAAAATATTAATATAATGTTCTTTATTTTGATATGTGATTGAAATGCTAGTAATATATTAGTGATATTAGTATTGCAATATTAGTGAAAATAGCTCAGAATTAATTATTTTAATGTCTAATTAGTAATATAAAAAGGAAATTAGTAATACAATTACTATAAAATAATATAAAATTTAAAGACAATCAGTACATTTATCAAAATACATGCAGTTAATCAAAGTATTTACAACAGACCTGTTATTGACTTCAATAATTATTTGAAATAATATATATATATTTTTTAAATATATTTATATTATTTCCATTGTTTTTTGTGATTTATATGTGTTCATGTTTTCATTTGTGTTTTATTTTCCCCCACTAAAACTTAATAAAGCAGATTTCTAAAAGTATTTTACTTTTGCAACATTGAAGTTACTCAGCTATTGTTTCTCAGTCACTGCTTTTGATAAGCTTCCCTATGAGCTGAATCAAATGTATAATCAAATTGGTCAAAAATCATTGAACAGTTTGTTAAAAAAGCCCAATAATGTTCCTATATAAATAATGCTCGCCTATATCTAGAATAGCTCAAATAATTGACGCATCCATCATCATTTTTTTTTCTCAATGAATCAATGTGCTCCATCTTTACAGTAAACCTGTTGACCTGTTATAAATAATAAATCTCTATCTGTTTAGGGGACCCAACCACAAGAGGCACTTGAAGGTGGGATGCAGGAAATGGTTTCTTTTAGCCGGGAGAAGATGCTGATGCTCCATAACCATTTCTCTGCTCTTAACCCGTGACCTGTCTGTGGAAAAGTGCTGCGCTCGGAGAATCACAGTCATTTGTGTCGTGGCCTGGAGTTCACGAATGAAGAACCATCCTCGTTAGACCGACCCCATGTTAGCGGTTGAGCGGTTGGAGAGCCATCTGTGAACTACGCTAATTGTGGTAATCAAGTGGAATTAAATAATTGAATCCAATTATTGGGTTGCAGTTAAGGTAGGCGGGCGAAGGTGGATGTCTTCATCTGGAGCTATAGTTAGATGTAAGTACAGAATGCTGAGGCTGTAACTAAAGCTATATAGGCATTATGTTATCGATTGGCGTCTGGGTTTGTTGAAAATTTGCTGTTAATTTGTTTACCTGTTGAAAATCTAAGATGCTTGAGACTTTTTTTCTTTCCTACTGGGCACCTTGATGTCAAAACATCAAGCATGACCTCAAAAAATCATGTCAGAAATGACAGTCAATTTGATGTCAAAACCTTGACGTCTTTTTGACATCCACACATTGATGCCCTTTTGACCACCAAAATAATGTCATAAGTATTATAATATAAGAAATTTTGTATTCATCTGGAAGCTTCAATTTAAAATGACAAAATTACACTGGATTTTGTCAATTTTAGATGTCAAATTAATGTCGTTTTGACATCAAGGCAGTCAATTGACATCAAATGCCAAGCAAGATGTCAAAAAAAAAAACATGTCAAAAATGGCAGTCGATTTGGATGTCAAAAGCTTAACGTCTATTTGACATCCATACATTGATGCCCTTTTGACCACCAGAGTAATGGCCTAAAAAGTATTATAATATAAGAAATTTTGTAATTATCTGGAAGTTTTAATGACAAAATTAGACTGGATTTTGTATCCCTATACTGCATGCAAACTACCTTGATGTTAAAACAACATGAAATTGGCGTCTAACATTGTGCCATTGTCTTTTGATGCCAATTTTAGATGTCATTTTGATGTTGTTTGGACATAAAGGTAGTCAGTTGACATCAAATTGATTTGCAATTTAACGTGTTTTAATATTTTTATGTCATTTTGACATCAAGGTACCTGCTGAGTTAGTAGAAAATTTTTTTTTTTGCTTAAACTGTGGTTTTTGGTGATAAAATGCAAATGCTATTGGCAGCTTAAATGTCTAAAGCTACATTTACCTGACGACAGTGAAGAAAACTACTTCTTTTGAAAAGGTTTCATGTCTACATGACTTTTTCAGAACATAATGTGTCTACACATTGGTGAAAACTGCCAAAAAAGCTGCATTATGTATGCCATGCCAGTATTCTTTTTTGATTCTCAAAGTGCCATTTGTATGTAATGAATTTACAGAAAATCTTCTTTAATATTCAACTGAAGATAATGATGTATTAGGCCAATTAGAACCAAATTAACAACTAATTTTCATTTTAAAGCCATGATTGAATAGGAATTTACCATTCTTAAAACAACATATTTAACCTCTACAGTGAAAATAAAAAATAAAATAAAGACTAGTTCAAAGAAATAATATGATATTTAATGGCTATATGAAATCTATATATTACCGTTAATATAAATAGTAGAGATATTAAAAAAATGTAAATTTATACACTGGAATTGCTAAAAAATTAAAATGAAAACCAAATACCTAAATAAAAACTGACTCAAACAAGCAAACTCCACACAGATATGCCAACTGACACAGCCGAGGCTCGAACCAGCGACCTTCTTGCCATGAGGCAACAGCACTACCTACTGCGCTACCGCGTCGCCCAGATCATAATTTCCTCAAGTTAATTCAGACTATTACTTTTTGTGAAGATCTTTCAGTTTCGGCACTTACTCGACTGTAAATTTCTCGGTAGACAGTAAGTTTATCGACGGTCAACACTGAACCTGATTTTCATTTTCCTCCATATGGCTCAGTATTTTGTGTGCACACTGCTATAACCGCTGTGCTAATTTCTGTGCTAATTAAGCTGTGGCCGTAAACGAGCCGTTTTTCACTAGTCATGTGATTCTGATAGACTTCCACACTTGCTATCTGCCAATCAGCCCTCACAATTATATTTCCGGACTATGGGGGAGAGAAATCCATTAGTAGAGAACAAACAAGATCTGAAGACGGTTATCATCCCATTTTCCTGACAGTCATTATCGCTCCCCTGATGGCCATACATTTGTCTGAAGTCAAGCACTGTTTTTCTTCTTTTGAAGAGGAGGTGATAAACACTGATAATTGCTGCGGTGTGGAGTGCGGCCGTATGGCTGGATTTTCAATGAAAAAATCTCAGTTGCTGCTATGTTTTTGACCCGGTCAAGAGTGGGGTTATTATTGTAAACAAACTATAAACAAAATATATCAAGATAAAGCAGAAAAATTTAATAAAATATAACAAAAATTGAGGAAATATTTGACTTAATAAAAATGAGGGATGTGGATGACGTTTCTGGAAATAAGAAATTAATTAAAACATCTAAACAAAACTAACTTAAAGATGGTCGTAATTAGTTTGTTAGATTTATATCTAGTTCATTCATTCATTTTCCTTTCGGCTTAGTCCCTTTATTGATTCGGGATCGCCACAGGGAAATGAACCGCCAACTTATCCAGCATGTTTTAACTCCGCGAATGCCCTTCCAGTTGTAACCCATCTCTGGGAAACATTCATACACACTCATACACTACAGACAATTTAGCCTACCCAATTCACCTGTACCGCATGTCTTTGGACTGTGGGGGAAACCGGAGCACCCAGAGGAAACCCACGCGAACGCAGGGAGAATATGCAAACTCCACACAAAAATGCCAACTGACCCAGCCGAGGCTCGAACCAGCAATCTTCTTGCTGTGAGGTGACAGTCCTAACCACTGAACCACTGTGTCGCCAAATTTAATTACATAACAAAAAAAATAACTGAAAACTATTAAACTAAACAGAAATAAGTTTCTGAAAATTCATTCATTCATTTCTTAGTCCCTTTATTAATCAAGGGTCTCCCAGTGGATTGAACAGCCAACTTATCCAGCACATGTTTTACACAGCGGATGCCCTTCCAGCCGAAAACCAGCACTGGGAAACACTCATACACTCTTGCATTCATACACATACACTACGACAAATTTAGCTTATTCAATTCACCTATAGCGCATGTCTTTGGACTGTGGGGGAAACCAGAGCACCTGGAGGAAGCCCACATGCAAACTCCACACAGAAATGCCAAATGACCCGGCCGGGGCTAAAACCAGCCAACTTCTTGCTGTAAGGCAACAGTGCTAACCCCTGAGCCACCGTGTCGCCCCCGTTTCTAAAAATGTTTAACTGAATTAAAACAGAAACAAAAATAAATGAAACCTACAACTAATAAATATGAAATTATTTAGAAATAAAAAAGTCATAAAAAATTTGACAAAATTATTAAAACTTTAAAAATTGGAAAATGGAAAAATTAAAAACTACTTAGAATATTATTTCAGAGCTATAATGACATCCCAGTGATAAATTATTACTCTTTCTGAATATTACTATAAAAAAATTAAATATATAAATATAATGATTTAGAAAACATTACACATGGGTTTCAGGCTCATTCTGGCTTGGTTGGTCAGTTCAACATTTGGTTTAGTAATCACATATGTAGGTCTGCTATAGAAACAGCCAAAGCTTATTTGATATTCAGAATCCTAAAAAAATTTAAATAAATAAAATCAAATAAATATTTCAACTTGATAAATCTAAATCTTTGCAATTTCACATTATGCATCACACAGCTTTTATTTATTTTTTAACTCGGATGCAGAAACAAGTTTCCATCTGCATTCAATTGTGCTGCCGAACGTTTATGCAAAGTATTTAGTTTTTTGTTTCAGAAAGGCGACAGCATCAAAAGTTAGGAAAAAGTGTCATTGCTTACATTCAATGTCCAGCTCCACCACGGCATCTCCCATTCCAGCACGATTCTCTGCCTCACAGGTGAGGTTGTGCAGGTTGTCAGCAGATGAAACGTTCCTCATGTGCAGAACCAGCTCCAGGGTTGATCCCCAGATTCCTTGCTGTGGACAACAGTACAGGTTTAACTGTCTGAGCATGTAAACAACTGAACAACATTTGGTTAAAAGTTATGCCAGTTATGCTCCCCTAAATTATTAGCCCCCCTGTTTATTTTTTCCCTAATTTCTGTTTAACGGAGAGATTTTTTTTTCTACATATTTCTAAACATAATAGTATTAATAACTCATTTCTAATAACTGATTTATTTTATCTTTGCCGTGATGACAGTAAATAATATTTGACTAGATATTTTTCAAGACCCTTCTATACAGCTTAAATTGACATTTAAAGGCTTAACTAGGTGAATTAGGTAACTAGACAGGTTAGGGTAATTAGGCGAGTCATTGTATAACGATGGTTTGTTCTGTAGACAGTCGAAAAATATATAGCTTAAAAGGGGCGTATGATGTTGACCTTATAATGGTGTTTAAAAAATTAAAAACTGCTTTTATTCTAGCCAAAATAAAACAAATAAGACTTTCTCCAGAAGAAAAAATATTATCAAACATACTGTGAAGATTTCCTTGCTCTGTTAAACATCGTTTAGGAAATATTTAAAAAAGAAAAAAAAAATCAAAGGGGGGCTAATAATTCTGACTTCAACTGTACATGACATACAAGTTGATATTTGGGTTTTATATATATAAAATATATGTCCTATACGCAATATATTTGTTGAAATATTGAAAAGTGCCCCCCTTTTTTTAACCATATCAATCAAACATACAATATATTAGCTATAGTTTTATACAGGGGTTCATATATGGCTAAATATGCAGAAACAATATATATATATATATATATGAAACTTAGGGCTTCTGATCTAGAATAGCAAAGTCGAGAAAAGGAGGTCGAGCCTTCTCATTTATGGCTCCTAATCTCTGCAATAGCCTTTCTGATAACGTCCGAGGCCCAGGCACACTCTCCCAATTCAAAACTAGATTAAAGACCTATCTGTTTAGTAAAGCATACACTTAGTGCATCACTTAGCGGGTTCCCACACAGGTTTCTGCATCTTGTTTATATACACTATGAACAGCAGCTACGCTAATTATTCTCTTTATTCTCCATTTCCACGTGGGGATACTCTTCCTGAGGTCCTCATACTATGCAGAGTCACTGATTCGATCCAAGACCAACGACGAGATGATCCCAAGCTTTCCATATCCTGGACCAGGCCGTATCCTGAGCAGCTACTGTGATGGTCATGGAAGAGTGGAGAACATGAGACTGATTCCTGTGACGCTCCAGAGACAGACGAGTCTTTGCTGAGGCCAGCTTCCAGCCTGCGCCGCTGAGACTGCAGCTCTTCACAAGACGTTTGGTCAACGAAGAAATTAAAATGGTCGTGCCCAACTGAGCCTGGTTTCTCTCAAGGTTTTTTTTCTTCATTATCGCCAATTTGTGGTTTTTTTCCCTCTCCGCTGTCGCCACTGGCTTGCATGGTTCGGGATCTGTAGGGCTGCGCATCGTTGGATTTGCTCTTCAGTGTTTGGACTCTCAGTAGTGATTTTTATACCTCACTGAACTGAGCTAAACTGAAAACTCAAACACTAAAAACTGAACTACACTGTTCCAATTTACTATGACCTTTCATGTGAAGCTGCTTTGACATAATCTACATTGTAAAAGCGCTATACAAATAAAGGTGAATAGAAAATTGAATTGAATTGATGGTTGATAGACATCATGATGCTGAGCCAGCATCGCGTTCTTCCGTCCCGCCCGTCCCAGCAGCAACCTGCTCGTGAAAAATACACACTTAGACCCTGTTTACACTAATACGTCTTAGTTTTAAAATGACATTTTAGAATGAAAACGATTCACATCCACACTGGCGTTTCATCTAACATTTCTGAAAAACACATGACCAAGCACACACAGGCATGCTCTGCAGCATATGCGCACGTCTGAGCTCCAGCAGTCACTGAGTGCTTTGAGCACAAAACTGCAGAGAGCAGTGCATATCGGACAGTTTATCTGGCTCTCGTCTCACATTGTTAAACGTGATATTTAATTAATCTTTACAACTCTTCGGTCTTTTGAATCCATCAGGTAACGTGTCACAGCGTCAGTACACTGCTTCAATCTTTTGCTTTCACTCTTGTACTTGTAGTCAGTTTTTGGTGAAAACCTCAGATACTGTTGGTTGTGCACCTTTTTTACCAACCAAGTTTGTTTGACGCCATTATAATGACACAGATTACTCTGCCTATTCATGCCAGAGTCCTGCGGAAAAAAGTAATTGACAGGTGGTAATTTGTGTGTAACTTGTCTTTATTTATTTATAATTTGGTTATGGGTAAAGCAAGGACCATGTTGTTCAGGTAGTTGAAACGGTAGGCTACAAATAAATAATTTGTTACGAATTAATTCATTATTCATAAATAATTAATTCACCGCCGCCTACGACGATATATATATATGTTTATATATATATATATATATATATATATATATATATATATATATATATATATATATATATAAGAAGATGAGAAGAAACTCCAACAGCTTTTGAACAAGTGACGGGTGAGTAAATTATTACAGAATGTTTTTATTTTTGGGTTTGGGTGAATTATCCCTTTAACAGTTCAAATTCGCAGACATACCCAACATTATGTGAACGTGTGTGTTTTTATGTACTTTTTCTCACACTAAATTGAGGTGACCTACTTTCACACTTTTGTGTGTGTGTGTGTGTGTGTGTCAGAAAGCTGAATATTAGGACTTTAAATTGACAAGGCTTTAAAACACATGCCAGTGATTTGTTTGTTGTTGCCAGAGCAATGTAGGTATAATCTATAAAGGCTCCGCCCTCTTCTGAAAAGGTGGGCGGGAGCAGTAGCTCATTTGCATTTACAAAAACGCACACAAATACATGTTTTTGGTTCCACTCATAATAGGAGTATCTTCAGCACAAACTTTACTGGATTTGCTTTTACTGGTACTTTGTTTATTGTCATTACATAGTTAATTAGATCATAGATCATTACATACAACCAGTTTACCTGTATATTACGTTTATAATACATCCATCTGTACATTTTTCCCATAATTTTCTAAAAGTGCACTTATAACTTATACCTATATGCTGAACTTGCTGCTATTGCACTCCTGGTTAGAGCTAAACTGCATTCCGTTGCCTTGTACTTGTAGATGTGTAATGACAATAAAGTTGAATCTAATCATTGTGTTGCATGTGTTTTATGTTGCCAGTGCCAACAAGTAGTCCTGATCCAGTGCTATACTGATATGGCCAGTTTCTGTAGATGTCTCATGTACCTCCAGGGTCCAGCTGGACCGAAGCTGCTCAGTTCTCCAGTGGATTGTTGGTGTGGGAACTCCAGTCACCCTGCAGGTAAATGTCAAACTTCCACCTTCTTGAGTGGTTATTGTCTGTGGGTCAATCATGACCTCAGGAACACCTGCAGATCACAGAAACATTTTGAGAATGGAAATGATAGGGGAGAGAGAAGAACAACATGATCATCTGAAATGTGTAAGCGTATGAAATGGGGCATCAGTTTTTCTTCAAATTAACACTTTTATTTCACATAGATGCATTTTAAACTGATTGAAAGTGACAGTAAAACATTTAGAATGTAACAAAAGCTTGCTATTTCCAATTCACGTTGTCCTTTTGAGCTTTTTAAACACCACACATCTTGAAAAGGTCTTGATTTCCACCAATAACAGTTTAAAATATTGATAATAAAAAAATTTCAGCTGTAAATCAGCATATTTGGATGATTTCTGAAGGATCATGAGCCACTGTGAAAGAATAATGATGCTGAAAATTAGATATACATTTGAAAATATTTTCAACTTTTAACTTGTAATAATAGTTCACAATATTACTGTTACTGTATTTTTCATCAAAAACTTGCAGGGGTGTGCATAAGCAACTTATTTCAAATGTGTTTAAAAATCCATCACAATTGTGTAACTTTTTTATTTAATTTTGACAGATTTGTGGCTAAAAATTTGAATTTGTACAATCTGATGTGTATGTTTATTCCCGTAAAATTAAGATTAAACTAATTAATATGCATTAGACATTAATTCACCACAATCTAAACTATTTTTGTGAAACAAATCTTACTGCTTCCAAACTTTTGAACACTAGTGTATGTACTGTAGTAAAGTAACCATCATGACAATTTAGTTTCATCATCATCTTTAAGGAAAACTATGTAATTTAATCTGAAATAGTTATTAGTTTCAAAATGGTCTTATGGGATTAAAATCCCGCCAAATATATTATAGTCGTGGATCGAAAAATAATGAGCGTAAATCAAAAAATTGACAATGTGTGTAAAATTATAACGTGCTAAAACTAAATAACTAAATGAGAAACAACAAGTTCACTTACCGAAAGATAATGAGCATGAATCAAAAATGAAAATGCCTTTAGAATTGCGTTGCGGAAAACTGAAACCTAAATTTTGTGTGCTTACGGTCTTTACCCTTTTGCTCTTGTTCCCACATTCTGCGTTCGCTTTTGCAAAAGATGCAATTCCATATCGCTATTAAAGAGCCAAATTAGCTGGAGCAGGGGTCTATAACTATTTCTGTGACTAACAATTCATATCAGGGCCGTTTTAACATTCAAGCACAAGAAAAAAAGTGGAAACCTGATGTAATTGATGCATCTTGGGATAACAGACATGACGTTTATATTTCAAGCATTACCTGTCACCAGTGATAATGCAAATCAGCACGTTTACCGTGTCTGTGGTTCTTGTGTGTAATATATCTGTGGTTCGTGTGTGTATGAAAATAAGAAAAATCTATTAGATGAGACCAATTGAATCGAATATTATAAAAATGATCATATTTGTTACACCACCAGCATAATGTGTAAGCCATGGAGAAGTGTTTGTACAACAAAATACAAGTGGTCTAAAACTGATAATAATCAAATGACCCATGAATATTTACAAAAATAGAGCTTTAGTTAGAATAGAGCCCTTACGGACATATATTTTAATGTTTAAATCAGCCACAGAAATAAAACGCATGTGTTACTCTAGACCGTACACTGAGAGAAAATGAAAGTAAAACTAAATTGAATGCAGTACTATAAATGTCGACTAGTTGGCTGGTCAAAAACACAATTGGCTAGATGTCAATGCACAACAATGATAGTGGTTCAAAACTATATGTTTTGGCAGGCCGAATTGCATTATATTTTTGATGGAGGGAGGTGGGCGGGCCGTAAATGGCTCGTGGGCTGGCAGTTTGAGACCCCGGAGCTAGAAGATCAACTGTTATTCTCAACTATTGGACCAATGATGATGCTGAAGCCTGCTCATGCTTCAAATAAACCTTGAATATGAGCGGATGCCATATGGTCTCCCTAATAACTCCGCCCACAAACACACAGCATCACATTGAGTACGCATTTCTGTGAATGGCTAGCTTGTTGTCTTTGCATATTAAACCGCTATTGAAGTAAGTAAAATTATAGGGACAAATAGGCATACTTACTGCAGTTATCCATTTCGAATGAATCCAGTGGAATCTGGCTGCCGTTGTAAATGCAATTTTGCTGAGAATCAATTTCGCTTTGTCTTTTTCTGTGCCACTGCTGAAGCCAGTAAATGTCACACGAGCAGGTGAGCAGATTGTCCCTCAAAATCCTGTTCCAAAAAGAAGTAGCTGACATTTCTCATGCTTTCAGCTAAATAATATGTGCATATGACTTAAGATCTGTCATTTGAGGTTTTTTTCAGACAGAGGTAAATTCACATTTTCAGTCTCAATCACCAGCTGAGCAGAATAAATCAGTAAATTTGAGCACAGCAGTGTTTGAGTGCAGTGCGCTACTTACAGACTCAATAGAGTCACAGATTGGAACACCCTCCAACTGATGTGCGTCAGTGCATTAGAGGCCAGGTTTCTGGAAAGGAAGAGAAAAGATTTATATTTATTGTAGATTTATACTTGATAAAGATTTCTCTTGCGTTCAGAATGCATTGAAAGTTGCTAGGACATTTCTAAATGGTTGCTATTCTACACACCCAAGATGGGGTGTGTGATATATATTGTCAACGCTTAATAGCAGAATTGTTATTTTAGCAGTATGTGAGCTAGGGTTGGGTGTTGTAGGCGGTGGTGAGTTAAATATTTATGAATAATTATTTAATTCATAATGAATTAATTATTTGTAGCCTACCGTTTCAACTACCTGAACAACATGGTCCTTGTTTTACCCATAACCAAATCATAAATAAATAAAGATAAGTTACACACAAATTACCACCTGTCAATCACTTTTTCCGCGGGACTCTGGCATGAATAGGCAGAGTGATCTGTGTCATTATGGCGTCGACAAACTTGGTTGGTAAAAATGGTGCACAACCAACCAACAGTATCTGGGGTTTTCACTAAAATTACTAAAAACAAGCGCGAAAGTGAAAGATTGAAGCAGTGAACTGATGTTGTGACACGTTTCCTGATAGATTCAAAAGACTGAAGAGTCGTTAAATAGAGACAAGATTAATTAAATATCACATTTAACAACTATAGTGAGATGTGATCCAGTGGTACAATGCAAAGATGCGAAAAGACATCCTGCGATGCTATTCACACGAATGAGGCGGAGAGAATAATGCGTTTGACGCTCTTATCATTCAAGTTGGAAAATCTTAATTTTGTCGGCCATTCACGCCGCTTTATGACGTAGTGCCTTTTGTTGGTGTCCCGAGGGAAAATCCTTCTGACAGTTCTTGAAAATGGGGCCGGCTCAGTTGGAAGCACCACTGATAGCTTCCATCATCCAGGTACGGTTTCTGGAGGAGTTGATGAACTCACCTCTGAAAGGATCTAATGGACTCAATCTATGTCATTTATCAGCCTTCCTAAAGCATATAAAGCACAGCTACTGTCTCAATAAAATCCATGTTAGCCATTTAGCAACAAACCTGGAGTCAACAGACAGACAGAAGCACCTCCCATGATGCAAATTTGCATCTAGTGTAAAGTGAATTTCACATGAGAATGAAGCAAGTAAACTCAAAATGTTCACATCTAATTACGCGTGAATATCACTGTTTATTGGTTTGCCCAAGGCATGTCTTGTTAGAATAAGCCTATAATTTAAGATAAGAGAGTCAAAAAGAGCCTTGTTTCATCTTTTTTTTAATAAGACATGATATAGTATAAGTAATATCACACAAGCAAGAGTGCCATTTTTGTAAATGTTGTTGGCATTGCAAATGTATTAGCTTTTAACTGATTTCATACAGTGAACAAGAATTTAGTTCATGTGTTAGATTATAGACTCAGTATTAGAAAATGAAAACCCTTTCAAACAAAGCAGGAGCAGAACATTTCGCATGTCAGAGCAACACTGTGGTGTTTCATTCCTAAATGAATCTGTTATGAATGAAATGAGTCAACTAATGATTCAGTTATACAGTTTTTAATAAGAATTTTGTGAATGAATAAATAAATCGCTTATTAGGACTGGAACTTGCCAACATCTACTGGCAGTTTTAGTGCCATATTCATTTATGCATGTCAAAAGCTTGTCAAAAACACATTGAACATTATTGAATTATTATTATTTTTTTTTCCCCCAAATATACAGAGTTTAGAGGGGTTATTTATGAATATCGGACACCCCTAGCTCCAAGTAATGTTTTCCTTTTATTTTTATTAAAACTATTAGAAACCTTTTGGTTTATTTAAGTAATGCTCCAATTAAACAATAATATGGGATTAAAAAATGTTAAAAAGTGAAAACAAAGTGGAATAA
The DNA here is from genome assembly GCF_903798145.1 of Danio aesculapii. NCBI lineage: Eukaryota > Metazoa > Chordata > Actinopteri > Cypriniformes > Danionidae > Danio > Danio aesculapii. The sequence continues at coordinate 10,771,830 of NC_079450.1, read as the reverse complement.
ATGTTAAGTTGTTATAAAAACTCAAATAGAAAAGCTTTATACAAATAAAACAGAAATTATAAAAATAAAACTGTTGAAAATATGAATAAATACTAGTAATATCTCAATAATGCTAAAATATCACGTGTCTAAAGTAAATCATTCAGTGCAAGTGGGGATTTTTGTCAGTTTTATTGTCTTATATTGAAATCTTAAATCATATCTCTTAGAAAATTTACAGTAGCAACAAATTAAGGATCTTTAATGTCTATAAACAGCATGGGCCCTATCATACACATGGCGCAAGACATGTTTGGCGCGATTTGTTGTTATTTTCAGACCAGCGCAACAGTAATTTTCAGGTTTTGCGCCACATTGTTTAAATGGCCAATCCATATGCACCACTTTGTGGACTCATGGGTGTGCCGGTTTATAAAGGAGGTGTGTTAAAGCGCATTGTTTGCACATTGCTATTTTGAGGAACTAAAATAGACACACTATTGACCAACTAAAAGCAGGTCTAAAGTGTGTTAGACCTTAGAAGAGTGTGTTAGTTATGGGCCTGTGCAGGTCCAAATGCTTACACATTGCTTAATACACACAGGATGTACAGCAATACACAAATATTTTTGCATATGAAAAAAATTAAAGGATTCAAATATTTCAAAAATATTATTTTATACCTAAATATAAAAAATCACTGCCTCCATGCCTCACCTTAGGGGCTTTTTTCAGTTTATTTATGACAATTTGCAATTGTATCATGTTATTATTATTGTCAGTATTATTTATTATATGCATATTTATGTTTGTTTTAATAAAAACAAGTTTATATTTGTTATGGCTGCAACAAAAAATCGATTAAATCGATAAAAAATCGATTATTAAAAGAGTTGGCAACGAATTTCATAATTGATTCCTTGTGTAACACGACACGGGGACGTTTGAGTATTAAAAAAACACTTGAGTTGAGCGTGGAGTGGAGTAAACAAGTTCTCTCTTGCGCTCTGATACAGAGTTCGGCGCCTCATAGACAGGAACGAAGAGGAAGTGAGCTCAACAGCAGGGTAAATCACTAAAGTAGGATTATTTTGTTCCGTGTTGAAGTGAGGACCGTAAAGTTCCTGGTGCTGGTGTTTTACTCGTTATCCAGCTTGACAAGTATGACAAGTTAGCGTTAACTCGTTTACCCGTAGAGCGGCAACTGAAAATTCAAACTGAGCTTTGGTGCATTGCCTGGTGCTGAGCCAGAGGACGTGTCATGTTATCACAATTATGCAGTGTTTTAACCACCTAATGCTTATTTTATATTTTAGACATGTAAATACACACAGGTACTAGTAAAACGATACATTTAGAGTTTGTAAAACACACAAGAAAGTCTAATAATCCATTCAAATATAATTAGTTGCAGCCCCAATATTTGTCCACCTGTCGGGTTTTGGAGATGTATTACCATATGGGGCATAAGAAAAGGACGTGTGTTTGGATATAACTCAGTTTTTTGACCACTCTTCATTATTATTGTTTATTTATTCGTTTTCTGGAAATAAGAACTGAATTTAGAAAAAAAAATTAAACAAATCTTTGCGCTTAACAATCAAAATTAAGTATGTAGGACAATGGATGTCTTCAGTGGAGTGTGTACAACACCGTTTCCTTATCCAAAAAGTAAAGGAGTAAAGAAAAGAGTAAAAGTAAAGAGGCCAAATGGAGGAGGCTCGTTCTTTACCCTCGCTGCAGATGGTCTGTTTAACTGTTTTCTCACTAGTGAAGTGTTCAGTTTTTCCACTTACAAAGTAAGTAGATAGCAAATGTGCCATGGCGCAATGCTACTGACTCTAATAGGGAATGAGAGATGAGACTCTGATTGGTTTAATCCACGTTATGCTCAAAACACACCCAGAACTCATTAAGAAAATAAGCACAACCCTGTTAGACCATGTGCTGGGGTGCAAACCGTATTTTTCATCCTTAAAATAGCAAGTAGATTCGGAGATGCCATTAATGCTTTTGCGCCATGCGCTGTAGACGTTGCGCCTAGATGGTTAAAATAGAGCCCATTGTGTCATGATCAAACCTTGTAACCTCACAGAATACAGAAATAACAAGCGCCACTATATTGACAGATTCAGTGCAGCGGAATATTTCATAGCAGCACTGTATTTCTAAATAAAACTGGCAATCATCTCTCTGTATTGGCTGACACTGGACTCAAGGCTTAATTAGAGTAGTAAATTTCCTCTCTTTCTCACAGACAGGCCAGAAAACCTTTGACAAGAATCACAAAAGTGAAATTTTGAAAGCCTGTAATGTTGAGCACAGACTTTTTTTGTTTTGTTTTATGCTTTGTACACAGAAAATGTTGTGATTCAAGGTTTCTGATTGAAAGATATTAGTTAGCTTGTCTAATTGAATTGGCGAGACCTTTCTAGGACGCTATAAAAAGAGAGATGACAGGATGATAACGGCTTTGCAGATATAGATTCTCTGTGGCAGGGCTAATGGGGGCCAGCAAGGGTTCAAATATTTGTTTTCCCTACTCCCAAAAGTTCATGTCAGATGGGTCGGCCATCGGGTCCTATCTATTACAGCTCGATTCTACCGTAGGGAGAAAGCGTCTGAGAATAGCAGCTGCCGTTACATACTGGCGTCGAGGGGAGGGGAGACCGCAGATTAAAGAAACGCACCGATTGAATGAGTCAAGCGGATAAAAAGCTAGATTCATTTATACGTATTATTTTTTAATACTGTACATCCCTAGTGCTTGCAGATCTTAGACACATCTGGTCCTCCGCGCAGCCCTCTGTGAAATATTGATTGCGTGATAATGGACCCTTAGTGGAGTGTATTTATTATGCATCAGTTGTCAATAATACGCCAAAGTGGGCGAGTAAAAGGTGACTGCTGGATATGCTCTCATGTTTCCCCCAGAACCCTCGCGTTCCCCCCCCCCCTCCCTCCTATGTGACCGCTTTTCCCCCCACATCAACAACAGTGGGCATGTCGCACACACTGAGAGATAATGATTACAAGATAGTGGAGATAAGGGTCAACAACCTTTCGGCTAATATTATTAGTGTTTGTCAAGGCGGTGATTAGAAATCTTCCCAACGAGGGGGGATAGATGTCAGCTCTTTTGGCTATAAAGTGGGTGATTAAAAATAGTTATGTGTACTTGTTCTCCCACTATTAGGAGAGTGATTGTAGTAGTGAGGTTTTTAGTTGGTTTGGCACAAAATTCATTGTACTAAATTCATATTTGTTATTTGGGATGGATGGATGGATGGATGGATGGGTGGATGATAGATTAATGGACAGATAAATATACAGACAGATAAAAAGATAGAAAGATGAAAGGATGGATGAATAGACGAATGGATGGATAATTAGACAAACATAAAAATGGTAAAGTAGATAAATAGTTTGATGGATAAACAGACCGAGGGATGGATATATGGATAGATGAATAGATGGACAGACACATAACTAGACAGACAGATGAACAGACAGAAAGATGAACAGATGGATGGATGGATGGATAGTTCGACAAACATGAATGGTGAAAGATGGATGGTTTGATGGATAAATAGACCATGGATGGATACATGGATGGATGGACAGATAAATAGACAGATGAAAAGACAGAAAGATGAAAGAATGTATGGATAATTAGTCAAACATCTGAATGGTAAAATAGATGGATGGTTTGATTGATGGATGGACGAACAGACAGATGAACAGACATAGTTGAACAGATGGATGGATAATTAGACAAAAATATAGATGGTAAAATAGATGGATGGTTTGATGGATAAATAGACCATTGATGAATGGATGACTGAACAGGTGAACAGACAGAAAGACGAAAGGATGGATGGGTAATTAGACAAACATGGATGGTAAAATAGATGGTTGGTTTGATGGATGGATGGATGGATGGATGGATGGATGGATGGATGGATTGACAAATGGACAGATAAATAGACATGAATAGACAGAAAGATGAAAGGATGGATGGATTAATGGATGATGGGTAATTTATTGGAGATGGATAGATGGATGGACAGATAAATAGACAGATAGATAAACAGACAGGAAGATGGATGGATGGATGGATAGTTAGACAACTATATGAACAGTAAAATGATTGGTTTGATGGATAAATAGAGCATAGATGGGTGGATGGATGTATGGATGGATGGACAGATAAATAGACAGATGAACATACAGGAAGATGGATAGATGGATAATTAGACAAACATATGGACAGTAAAATAGATGCATGGTTTGATGAATAAATAGATTATTGACAGACGGATGGATGGACAGATGAACAGACAGACAGAAAGATGAATGTATGGATGGATAATTAGACAAACATGGGTGGTAAAATAGATGAATAGATAGATAGATAGATAGATAGATAGATAGATAGATAGATAGATAGATAGATAGATAGATAGATAGATAGATAGATAGATAGATAGATAGATAGATAGATAGATAGATAGGTAGATAGATAGATAGATAGATGGATGGATGGATGGATGGATGGATGGATGGATGGATGGATGGATAGATAGATGGATGATGAATCAACTGATGGATAATGGACAGATAAACAGAATGATGGATGGATGGATAATTAAATAGACATAAGAATGGAAAAACGGTTAGTGGATGGATGGATGGATGGAGAGATGAATTATTAGACAGATGGATGGTTAACTAGGCATGGATGGATGGCTGAATGGACAGATGGAGGAGTGATGGATCGATCCTTGGATAAATGGATGGATGGCTAAATGGATGGGTGGATGAACAGACAGATGAATTAACTGAGAGATGAACGGATGTATTGACAGATAAATTAACTGACAAATTAATGGATGAATGCAGGTTTAAAACTATGGAATAAAAGATAGATGGATGGATGGATGGATGGATGGATAATTAGACAAACATGTAGATAGTAAAATAGATGAATGGTTCCATGGATAAATAGACCAATGTATGAATGGATGGATGTAGAAGAAACTGATTGGGCAATCAAGAAATAAAAAGGATGGATGGATGGATGGATGGATGGATGGATGGATGGATCGATAGATGGATGATGGATCGACTGATAGATAATGGACAAATAAACAGATTAACAGAAAGATGGATGGTGGATAAATAGACATGGATGGATAGATGGATCAAGAATAGAATGATGGAGCAATCAAAAAATAAATGTATAAAAAAGTATAAATGGAGAGATGGATCATTAGACAGATGGATAAAATATTAATAGATGGATGATAAATAGGCATGAATGGACAGATGGAGGTATGTAGACTGATTTTTTTGATAAATGGATGGATGGCTAGAAGAATCGATGGATAGATGGATGGATGGATGGATGGGTGAATGAAGAGACAGACAGATGGATAAACCATCTATCCATGGAACCATTCAGATGAACGAACTGAGAGATGGATAGATGGATGTATTGACAGATAAGTTAACTGACAAGTGAATGGAGGATCAGACCAACACATGGATCTAAAGAAATATGGATGGATGGTTGGTTGGTTGGATGGATGGATGGATGGATGGATGACAGATAGAGCCTCTGTCATGTGGTTAAAGTAAGCTACTGGATATCACGTCACATAATTAATACTCATTAACCAAGCTGATTTTGGGAAATTTCCCACCCAAAAAAATTCTCAGATTTTCCTCAAGCACTTACAGTAGATGCCATGATGATAATGAACAACATAATTCTTCAAATTTACTTTTGATTTAGCGGGAAGGAGGACATCAAATGATTTCTGGAAATGTGGTGCGGAAATTTGTTTTCCTCATATTTTGGTCGACTAACTTTAAATGTGTCTTGGGTTTTTACCGCCAGAGACCAATAAAGCAGCTTCACTCATCAGAATGGAAGAGGATTTGAAGTGATTGACAGGTACAAGCCCAGGGACCCAAGTGTATTGTGGGAAGGTCATTATTATATGTAAAGAACACTCACACATACTGCAGCTTGGAATTATGCTGAAAGGCATTTTCAGAGATGTACACCAACCCACAATCTGTTATTGTCCTGAAACAAACAAGAGAAGCATTAACCTTTCTTTTGTGTTTCCGCCCAAAATATCAGGCAGCACAACTGTTGATATTAATAAGAAATCTTCTAAAAGCAACATATCAGTATATAAGAATGATTTCTGAAGGATTCTTGACATTGACGGCTGTAGGAATGATGCTAAAAATTCAGCTTTGCATCACAGGAATATAACTTGACTTAAAATCACCTGTCCGTAAACGTATATCTAATTCTTTATTTATGTTTGTAAGTACCATATACATCTTAACCCACTTGAAAATCTTTTGTATACTGTCATACTTACAAATTCTTCAGTTCTCTGTAGTTGGCGAGGTCTACATCTGTGATGTTCTCCAGGTTGGGTTGACTCTCTATGTAGCTAGAAGAAAAACAGGTTGAAATTAAACTAGTTTTTCATCAGCAGTGCCTCAGAACAACCATTTTTTGGTTTCTCAAAGAACTTTTCAGTGATCAGTTCTTAATAAGTATATTGATTTGGAGTCTATACTGCTCAGTGAGCGCCGTCTTTCGAAGGAGATGTTAAACCGAGGTCCCGACTCTCTGTAGTCATTAAAAATCCCAGGATGTCCTTGGAAAAGAGTAGGGGTTTAATCCTGGCCAAATTTGCCCACTGGCTTCTGTCCATCATGGCCTCCTAACCATCCCCATATCATAATTTGTTTCATCACTCTGTCTCCTCTCCACCAATTAGCTGGTGTGCAGTCTGGCTCAATATGGCTGCCATCATAATAATTTCTTACATTTACATAGCGTTTTTCTGGACACTCAAAGCACTTTACACATTGGGGGGAATCTCCTCATCCACCATCAGTGTGCAGCATCCAACTGGATGACGCGAAGACAGCCATATTGCGCCAGACCGCACACCACACACCAGTTGATTGGTGGAGAGGAGAAAGAGCGATGAAGCCAATTATGATATGGGGATGGTTTGGAGGACAGAGGCTAATGGGCAAATTTATCTAGGATTAGTCAGGACCTCGGTTTAACATCACATCCAAAAGACGGCACTCACTGAGCAGTATAGAGTCCCCATCAATATACTGGGGTGTTAGGACTCACACAGACCACAGGTTGAGCGCCCCCTGCTGGTCTCACTAACACCACTTTCCCATGTAGTTTCCCTTCCAGGTACTGACCAGGTGCAGCCCTGCTTAGCTTCAGTGGGTGACCATGTGAGAGTTGCAGAGAGCTAGCTGCCAGCGAAAAGAACCCTTAAAAAAGATTATTATCTTATTGCGAAGAACATTTAAAACTTTTAAAGAACTAGGGCTGCGCACTGTGTGGGGAAATTATCTTATAGCAACAATATTATATGCAATATCCATGTTTCAGAAAAGTGCAATAAACTAAATACATTTTATTTGCCAAGCATTTGGTTGATGTATGCCCACTGTAGGTTGTTGATCCAAATCTGACCAATCAGATAAGGCCTTTATCTTCATTCTGACCTCTCCACACTGTAAAATTATTCCTGCTTTATTTTTTTTGTTGAATCAAATCAACGTTTCTAGTCATCTCAACTTAAGGCTGGTTTATAATTGTGCGTCAAGTGATCGGCGTGAAGCACGACACCTGCCTTGCGTGTTGTCATGCATTTAAACTTATGCACGCTGTTTGAGTTGCTCTGCAATAACACTTCCGAAACACTAGCTGGCAGTAGGTTTTTATGTTCCTCTGTGTCGAGTTTCTTTGCTGGTGTTTTTTTTTTCTTAACACTACACGTAGCTAACACTTGCTCATTTAGAGGCGGGAACCATTGGACGTGCAACGACTTTAATCATAAGGTAAACACAAAACAGTCTCTATCTGGACATTCTTTATGGGCCACGACACTTGTAAACGCTCACTCCAATGGGCTCGCTGCTTTCAGCACTGCCCATGCTCATCAGCACTCCCAATCCGACCAATCACAGAGCTTGCGCTACGCGTCATTTTGACGCGTTACATTTTTTGAGAGGTGCGCGTCAGCAACAGCCATGGTGAGGGCAATGCCACCGTGGGAAGGCTGGGCCGGATCGTACGCGTGCGCTTGACGCAGAAGTATAAATCAGCCTTTACATCAGTCATCCGAAAAATATTGAGTTAAATTTTGTATAACTTATAAAAATGAGTTGAAACCTGATTAACTTCTTAAAATAAGTTAAAGCAACATAAATATGTTTGTTGTCTTGACTTTACAGTGCAACAGGTGCTGTTAGGTGAATCTAGGGCTGAAAATAAATACTAATGCAGGGAGAAAAGAGTTCAATGATAACAGCTAATAAGAATCAGAATTTCCGCCAAGGTCTGTGGTCATTCGTGGAGTTTTAAAGTCTAATTGTCTGCACCTTGATATAGTTTTTCCTTAGGCTTAGTCTCTATTTCAGAGGTCGCCACAGCGGAATGAACTGCCAACTATTCTGGCATTCACACACACACACTCATAAACTACGACCAATTTAGTTTATTCAATTCCCTTATAGCACATGTCTCTGGGCTGTGGGGGAAACCGAAGCACCCGGAGAAAACCCACTCCAGCCAGGACTCAAACCAGCGACCTTCTTGTGAGGCGACAGTGCTAACCTCTTTATTTAATTAGCTTGGAAAAATAACTATTACCAGTTTATTTTAATATGATCATTACATAAATAAATGTTGTTTTTTAAGTTAGTTATAATGGTGCGGTGGCACAATGGGTAGCGCTGTCGCCTCACAGCAAGAAGATCGCTGGTTCGAGCCTCGGCTGGGTCAGTTAGCATTTCTGTGTGGAGTTTGCATGCTCTCCTGTGTTTGCGTGGGTTTCCTACGGGTGCTCCGGTTTCCCCCACAAGTCCGAAGACATGGTATAGATTAATTGGATGAACTAAATTGGCCGTAGTGTATGAGTGTGAATGGGAGTGTATGGGTGTTTCCCAGCGATGGGTTGCAGCTGGAATAAAACATGCTGTGGTAAATTCTGCTGTGGTGACCCCAGATTATTAAAGGGACTAAGCCGAAAAGAAGTTGAATGAATGAATGAAGTTACTTATATCATAAGAAATATCACTATGGCAATACTGAACATCAATATCGCATCTCGCATATTTTCCCAGTATCGTGCAGCCCTATAAAGAACCCTTTTCAACTATAAAGAACCATCAGTGCCAACATTTATCCTTTCTTAGAAGGTTGATTGTGTTGAGTGCCGGTTGGTCCTTAGCCGGCACCATTCTCTGTGTTGCGAATCAAGACACTTATTTTCTGTATGATTCTGATCTATTTATTTGGTGCAGACATGGTGGCTCAGTGATTAGCACTGTCATCTAACAGCAAGAAGGCCGCTGGTTTGAGTCCCAGCTGGGTCAGTTGCCATTTCTGTGTGGAGTTTGCATGTTCTCCCCGTGTTGGCATGGGTTTCCTCCGGGTAGTCCAAAGACATGCGCTATAGGGGAATTGAATAAGCTGAATTGGCCGTAGTGTATGTGTGCGAATGAGTGTGTAGGGATGTTTCCCAGTTCTGGGTTGCAGCTGGAAGGGCATCTGCTGTGTAAAACATATGCTGGATAAGCTGGCGGATCATTCCACTGTGGCGACCCCTGATGAATAAAGGGACTAAGCCGAAGGAAAATTAATGAATGATTTCAGATATAGTTTTAATCATCAAAATGCAGTCAGTTGCTTCTGAAACCATTCATCTTGCTTCATCTACCCTTCCAGCCATTTTTCCAAGCTTTTTTTCTTTTCTTTTCTGAGAATATTCTATTCAAAGAGGCTGTGTGTTGAATTCCCTTGCACATTTTTCTTTCAAAAACCCCAAGTACTTCTCATTATTGTTCAGGCTTTCATTGGCAGCATAGGAAATCATGGAGTTCTGTAATGGGCTGTTCACATATAGTCAAAAAAAAAAGCAATTAATACATACAGTTTCTTCCATATAGTTAATTTGAAGTGAAAATATGTTAGATCTTGTAATTAAAATAGTTTTTGAACTTTGTTTTGTATTCCCTGGCAATGATTCAGCTTTGTATTGAAACTTGAATAGCTCCATTGCCATGTTTGTTAATATTTGTTCTTGAGGTTGCATTGCAAGAATCTTAAACCGGCAATGCTTTAATGTGCACCTGAGTACATATGGGGGGGGTTGGGAACCTTGTTTCATATCCACTCCAGGGCTCCTGAATGTTGTGTCATTGAAGTGTGTGTGTGTGTGTGTGTGTGCGCGTGTGTGTGTGTGTGTGTGTGTGTGTGTGTGTGTGTGTGTGTGTGTGTGTGTGTGTGTGTGTGTGTGTGTGTGTGTGTGTGAGCGCGTGTGTGTGTGAGCGCGTGTGTGTGTGTGTGTGCGTGTGTGTGTGTGCGATTCCAGTTCTGTGAGTAAATTAAATATCGCTGTGCCCTTGCAAGGCATAAGCACCATCAGTGAAGTATTTTGAAATCGATTACTTTTTCAATTCCACATAAACAGTTTCACTGAAAAGCACTTAATACTACCAGGAATGAGGACTCCGATTCTTTTTGAGAAACTTTCAATGTTTTTTTCGTAATGGCTCTGTGAATCGAACTATAGAGCTTCTCTTTATATGTGAATTAATGCGTTCAGTAGAAGAAGCATAGTTGAAAGTATAAAACTACATTAAAAATACGATATAATCATCTAGAATTATCAGTGTCAATTGAGGACATCACTTGACCAAATGAACCACAGAACTAATGTCATAAATACTTTTCATCTTCATCCTCCTGCTAATGTAGATGTTGGACTGAAGCAGCTAATGTTAATTGATACTGATGAAGGGCGGGGGGGTTGAAGAGCTACTGAGAGAATTCAGCTGCTGTCTGGGCCTTCACTGCCTTTCTAGACCTTCCTTACTTCATGTGTTCAATATCTTTTCCCTGTGTAATTTCATTTTATTACGCATAACTTAATTTGTAAACTAATTCGATTTGTTTTCTTTGCATATATAGATTTCTTTGGTTGTTACCAACATCCGGTGAAAATTTCAAGTCAACGGCACCTTCAGAAATAGGTTTGCTGTGAAAGATGGGGACACATTCAATACTTATTTTCTCCGCTGCATACATGAGTGTGTACCCTTCAAAGATCTCTCTTTTAAATAAATATCATCGGATCAGTGTCAATCGAGGACATCACTTGACCAAATGAACCACAGAACTAATATCATAAGTACTTTTGTAAACCTTCTTGACGAAATCACATAAGTTTATTTTCATGTGCAGAAAAATGTTTTGTTGTATACCAAAGGGATAGTTCACCAGAACTGAAAATACAGTCATCTTTTACTCACCATTGACTTGTTTCAAACATGTTTGACTTTGTTTTTTTTCTGTTGAACACAAATTAAGATATTTAGATGAAGGCTGTAAACCTGGAGCCATTTACCTCCATAGTATTTGTTTTGTTTTCCTACTATGGAGGTCAATGGTTACTGCTTTTCAGCATTCTTTAAAATATATTCTTTTTTGTTTAGCAGAATAAAGAAACTCTTAAAGGTTTATATTCTGTAAATAGTGTGTAAATGTTAATTATTGGTCGTGAACTAATGCTTTAATTTAAAAAAAAATTAAGCATTTAGGTGTTTAGCATTCTTTTAAATTTCTTATTTAGTGCTCAAGAGAATAAAGAAACTTATAAAGGTTTATTGTTAGTAAATATACATTTTTGGGGGTGAACTAGACCTTTAATTCCAAAATAAAATGATTTAGTCTATAGTCATTGCTTTTTTACCATAGTATTTTTTTTCTACTATGCAAGTCAGTTGTTACCGGTTTTCAGCATTCTTAAAAATATACTGTATATTTATTTGTTGAACAAAATAAAGAAACTCATAAAGGTTTATAGTCCGTAAATAGTGCATAAATGTAATTTTTTGGGGGGGTGAACTATCTCTTTAATTCCATTTAAAAAAAAGTTTTAGTCTATTATCATCTAGATTGCTTTTTTTGTCATAGTATTTTTTTTCTAGCTACTATGGAAGTCAATGGTTATCTATCGGTTTTTAGCATTCTTCAAAATTTCTTCTTTAGTGCTTAAGAGAATAAAAAACTCTTAAAGGTTTATCGTCAGTAAATAGTGCGTAAATATTAATTTTTTGGTTTGAACTATAGTTTTAATTCCCAATAAAAAGGTTTTAGTCGTTAATCATTGCTTTTTTTCCATAGTATTTGTTTTTTTTCTACTGTGGAAGTCAATGGTTACCGGTTTTCAGCATTGTTCAAAATATCTTCTTTTTTGTTTAGCAGAATAAAGAAACTCATAAAGGTTTATAGTGAGTAAATAGTGCCTTCATTTTTTGTGCTGAACTATCTATTTAATTCTAAAAGAAAAAGAAAAGGTTTGTCTAATCATCTACATTGTTTTTGGATTGCATCAGTTGAGTTGCTCTCTAACATTTGTCCATCATCTATCCTTTCTCATATTGCTTGAAACTATGACTGTTTAGCTTGTTCCAAACCTGTCTGACTTTGTTTCTTCTGTTAGACACAAATAAACATGTTTTGAAGAAAGCTGAAAACCTGTAACCATTGACTTTATAGTACAGGATGTCTTTTTTTCCTACTACGGAAGTCAATGGTTACTGGTTATCAGCATTCTTCAAAATATCTTCTTTTTGTTCAACAGAATAAATAAACTCGTAAAAGGTTTATAGTGAGTAAATAGTGCGAAAATGTAATTTTTTTGGCGCGAACTATCCCTTTAATTCCTAAAAAAAAAAGGTTTGTCTAATCATCTACATTGCCTTAATGTATTGCTTCAGTTGAGTTGCTCTCAAACATTTGTCCATCATCTATCCTTTCTCATATTGCTTGAAACTATACCTTTTTACTTGTTCCAAACCTGTCTACTTTATTTCTTCTGTTAGACACTAATGAACAAGTTTTGAAGAAAGCCGTAAACCTGTAACCATTGACTTCCATAGTATCTGGTTTTTTTTTCCTATTATGGAAGTCAATGGTTACCGGTATTTAGCATTCTTCAAAATATATTTAGTGTTCAACAGAATAAAGAAACTCTTAAGGGTTTAAAGTGAGAAAATAGTGTGTAAATGGTAATTTTTGGGGTGAACTATCCCTTTTATTTACTAATCATCTACATTGCTGTTTTGGATTGCTTCAGTTGAGTTGTTCTCAAACATTTGTCCATCATCTATCCTTTCTCAAACTGCTTGAAACTATGACCGATTTTGATGAAAGCTTTAAACCTGTAACCATTGACTTCCATAGTATGTGTTTTTTTCCCTATAATGGAAGTCGATGTTTACCAGTTTTCAGCATTCTTCAAAACGTCTTCTATTTTTGTTCAACAGAATAAAGAATTTTTGGGGGGGGAACTATTGCTTTAATTCCAAAAAAAGAAAACATTTTGGTCTATAGTCATCTAGATTGCTTTTTGGCCATAGTACTTGTTCTTTTTTCTACTATAGAAGTCAATGGTTATCGGTTTTCAGCATTCTTCAAAACATCTTCTATTTTTGTTCAACAGAATAAAGAAACTCATAAAGGTTTATAGTACGTAAATAGTGTGTAAATGTAATTTTTTGGGGTGAACTTTCCCTTTAATTCCAAAAAAAGAACACGTTTTAGTCTAATCATCTAGATTGCTTTTTGGCCATAGGACTTGTCTTTTTTCTACTATGGAAGTCAATGGTTATCTGTTTCAGCATTCTTTAAAATTTCTTCTTTAGTGTTCAAGAGAATAAGGAAACTCTTAAAGGTTTATAGTCAGTAAATAGTGTATACATATTTGTTTTTTGTGAGTGGAACTATCCTTTTAATTCCAAAAAAAGTTTTAGTCAATAATGATCTACACTGCGTTTTTTTGGATTGCATCAGTTGAGTTGCTCTCAAACATTTGTCAATTTCTCATATTGCTTGAAACTATGACCATTTTACTTGTTCCAAACCTGTTTGACTTTTTTTCTGTTGGACATAAATGAAGATATTCAGATGAAAGCTGTAGACCTGTAACTATTGACTTTCATAGTATTTGTGTGTTTTTTTCCTATTATGGAAGTCAATAGTTACCAGTTTTCAGCATTCTTCAAAATATCTTCTCTTTTGTTCAACAGAATAAAGAAACTCATAAAGGTTTATAGTGAGTTAATGTGCGTAAATGTGAATTTTTTGGGGGGAACTATCCCTTTAATTCCCCACAAAAAAAGGTTTTAGTCTATAATCTACTTCCATAGAATGTTTTTTTTTTTCCTATTATGGAAGTCAATGGTTACCGGTTTTCAGCATTCTTCAAAATATCTTCTTTTTTGTTCAACAGAATGAGTAAATAGGGAGTAAATGTTCATTTTTGGAGTGAAGTGTCCCAATTCAAAAAAAAAAAGAAAGAAAGAAAAGAAAAGTTTGATCACAGCATTGAGGCAATACAGTGACTCTGGTAATAATGCGGCTGTATATTTATATAACTAAAGACATTTCCACTGGACTTCACTGGAATCGGTTGATTCTGTTCGAGAAGCACGAACAGATATTTATTAGCATCTGATTGACCCAGAGAGCCATAATGCAATTACAGAGCAGGTGGGGACGACATCTCAAACTGCTTGGCTTATTGAATCGAGTCGAGTGGGCAATATTTCATCTATTGTTTTCAGCGGGGGCATTCGCGAGCAATCCACAGAATGGAATTTACTGCATGATGAATGATGTATTTCTGCCGCTGGTATGAAGTAATGGTCTCTTGTTTTCCTCCCTGATAGAAGCGCTGGTCCTCTGTGCTGTGCCCATCTCACTAATACAGCCAAATGCTGCAGGGTTTTTTTTACGGGTACAAAGTGTTCTGTGTAAACACACGGCGAAAGAGCGTTCTCTTTATTGATTGAATGCCTGTAGTAAATGTAGAGAGTCTACTGGAGTTCAGAGAATTAGACTTGAGCAGGTGTACTGGGACAAACAACAAATTACAATGGCAACTGTGCAGAGCTTTATACAGTGATGATGTCAGACATTGTGAGATGGCATTGTAAGCATATACTGTAGAATACAGTCTCATCATGTATGCATACAGCAGGGAAAATAAGTATTGAACATGTCATGTTTTTTACTGGAAATAATATTTCTAAAGGAGCTGTTGACATGGAATTGAACCAGATTTTGGTAAAAACCCAAACAATGCACACATAAAAATAAAACAAATAAAATCTGAAAAATGAGTTGTGTTATAAATATGACACAAAGAGAAACTACTGAACCACTGAAACATATTTAATACTTTATTTAAAATAATTTTTTGGTGATGCTAGCTCAAAGATTTGTATTTTATATTGGATTCAAGTTAGGTGATTGGCTGGGCCATTCTACAGCTTGATTTTCTTTCTCTGAAAGCATTTGAAAGAGTCTCCTTGGCTGTGTTTTGGATCATTGTCTTGCTAAAATGTCCACTTCGGTTTCATCTTCATCATCCTCATAATGTAGATGTTGGATTGAAGCAGCTAATGTTAATTGATACTGATGAAGGGCAGGGGGGTTGAAGAGCTACTGAGAGAATTCAGCTGCTGTCTGGGCTTTCACTGCCTTTCTACACCTTCCTTTCTTCATGTGTTCAATACTTTTTCCCTGCATCATTTATTACACGTAACTTAATTTGTAAACTAATTTGATTTGTTTTCTTTGCAAATATGGATTTCTTTGGTTGTTACCAACATCCGGTTTCAGGTCAACAGCACTTTCAGAAATATGTTTTCTGAGAAAAATGGAGACACATTCAATACTTATTTTCTAGGATTACTGTGCAAAAATTAGTACACCCGGTTAGGGAATAATACTGAAAACAATTTTATTCAACCCAGGCTTCTGAAAACGTACCACTATATACATTTCTGGAAAGCGCCAAATATGTCCCAGGAGGTACATTTTTTTTTTTTGCAGTTTTTGTTTTTGCAAATCCACGTGTGTATGCTTTTTGAGATCTCAAATTTCTCTCACGAGTCAGATTTTTACCACATTTTCAGATTTTACAACATTCTCACCCTGTAATTTACTTGTTTATTTTATTTTTTGGCTTCTGTTTTTGTCTTACCCGCTTTCTGAAACCGTTCTTTACCAGACTCAAACCCCGTCGTCGCAGTCAGCTTCTCTCTGCATCTCAAGTCCCCCGACGTACATGGTGAGCTACTGGACAAACTGGTAATAGCGGAAAAGCCATCCATATTGAGGTAAACTGTCATATCGCCCCATAGCATTGTTTTAAACACGGAATGGAGCCATACATACTTCTGGCTATGTAATTTGCGATTTCCAGAAATGTATATAGGGCTACGTTTTCAGAATGAACCTGTGTTGATTTTATTTTATTTTTTAAAAATGCATTTAGTAACTTTTTGTAACACCTCACTTAAATTGAAATGTATTATCTTGCTGTTATAAAAGATGTCAGGTGACCAAACACTTATTTTAATGAGTATAACGGTTTAATAAAAGTGTTTTGTTTAAATGTTCACTGAAAAATGGATAAAATGTTAATTTTCAAAACAGGTTGTTTTTATATATACTGCGCACTGTATATGCATGTGTACACAAATTATATATATATATATATATATGTATATATATGTATATGTGTATATATATATATATATATATATATATATATATATATATATATATATATATATATATATATATATATATATATATATATATATATATATATATATATATATGCTTCAGTTGAGTCTATAGCAGGGGTGCCCTAACCTTTTCATATTAAGGGCCAAAAACCATTGATAACCGTGAGTCAAAGATAAATACTAAACTATTTAACATTAAAATTGCCTTGGGTAATTTCCGAAATCATTTCATAATATTGATAAAAGTAAATAGAAAACAATACTTTAAATTATATTAACTAACGCAGTATATCTTTTGTTAATTCTAACTTGCTGCAATAAAAGCATAAACAATCATATTTATAACACAATGGAGTTCAGGGCTGTCAAGCAGAATCTGCCTTTGCCTTGATTCACTCACCAAAGTCTCTGCATTGTCTTCTATCTGTCGTATGTACATTAAATCTGATTAATTTACACTGTTTACATTGAAACGTTTCATTTCAGATAGCTGTTTTGTAGCTTAACAATAAAACAAACAAATATAAGGTTACATTAAATTTGAAATGGCAATCTCTAAACCATTCTCAGATGGCATGGTAGGCCAAATCAAAGATCACCATGGGACAACTTTGGCCCTAGTTTGGGCATCTCTGCTCTATAGAAAACAACTGCAGTTACACCAGCATGTCAAAGCTGCTCTTTTCCATCCAGCGAAATTGAATTGAGTTTCAGTTTAAGGCATTTGCATTTTAAATCGAGTCAATCAAGTTGCAGTCGAAAACATTTTGTCGTCTTCTATTAGTCCTAATGTCACTTTAAACTTGTGTGACATTTCCGCCCCCATAGACATCAACAGGAGTTATATCAGCATGTCAAAGCTGCTTTTTTTCTGTGCATTGGCATTGAATCTAGTTTCAATTTAATCCATTTGCATTTGAGTCAAATGTTTGAGTAAATCTGAAAGCGTTATCTATTTCGATGGCACTTCAAATTCATATAACATATTTTCTACTAATGAAACAACAGAAGGTAGTATCACAAATGTCAAAGCTGCTCTTTTCATGCATTTCATACAATGAAAATGCTTTCAATTTAATTTGAGCTTCATTTATTTTTTATTTTTCATCTCTTCCAGTGCACCAAGTGGTCCAGATTCTGAAAGCCTGATCTCAAAAAAGCAAAGTGTGCCATTTCAGCATAATGATGCAGGTTGGGGCAATGAAAAAGCACCCAATGACGTACAGTTGATCAAAAACAATCTCTTCAGCCTCTGTGACACAGATATGGGCAGCGCACAGTGTGACCCACATACATCATCAAGGTAACACACATCTCAGTGGCACCAAATTGCAAATAAAATGAGCTGAAATACCATAAAACACATTAATAGAATAGAAGTTGCAGCATTGTTTTAAAGCAGGTGCATCTAAGGATCTTTTTTTGACTTAATGAATCATACCGTTTCTCAGCAACCGTGTAAAAGCACATCAGCTTTTCATGTCGTATGGTAAAGTGATATATTTAACAAACTGACAGGCTTTTTCTATCATCATAGGGGATGAGAAAGAGATTGAAGGAATGAGAAAGAGATTGCATGATTTTGTAAAAGGTATGATTATTATGTCTCTTACTATACACTTGAGCGATATAAACACTATTCTGAATGAAGTGCACGAAACTGATCTCAACATTCTCCACAAATCTTGCACCTCTGGGTTTTATTTGTCTAAATGTACACACGAGATGTTTTCTCACAGTTTCCGAGAATAGATTACATACCTGACACTCTTAAGGGCACTTAAAGAGAAGCTCAGCAGCACAAATGTACTGTATGTAGCAGGCCACTTTCCTGCAATCCTTGATTAGTTTCCAAGGATTTCTTTGTATTTGAGAAAAGTTCTGCTTCTGTGTATTGTGGTTCTACAAATGAAAGGGATAGTTCACCCAAGAAATGAAACCCTCGAGTTGGTTATAAACCTTTATGAGTTTCTTTCTTCTGTTGAGCACTAAAGAAGATATTTTGAAGGAAGCTGAAAAAAAATGACTTCCTTTTTTGTTCCTAATATTGATGTCAATGGTTACAGGAATAAGTGTAGGGAGAGTAAATGATTACATCATGTTCTTTTTACATTTTTTTTGGTTGAACTATCCCTTTAAATGAAATGTACAGTAGTCAACATTCACAGTGGATAAAATTTTTGATCAAAATTGACGTAAAAACAAGAATGGTACCTGTGTTATTCTTTTAAATTGAAAACAAAGATTTAAATATGATTGTGATGTATTATATTGTCACTTCTTTACATAAAAATTATCTCAATAAAAAGATTGTTAATAAAACAAGAATGGGTGTTGTTCAGTAGCTATAACATAACTTGATGAAAGGTGATGAACCACTTCAAATGTTGACTACTGTATTTAAAGTACTGTTTTAAAATACTGTATTACTGTATTGACCACAATAAATTCTGGATCATGGATCATGCATGGATCGGTCTGCCAGGAAAAAAACACAAACGCATACACAAACTAACTAGCCAAGTGCACTGATTTCTTCAAACAAGTCATGAAGGCCCATCACTTTGATTAAACTCATCCATCTTCACCATTTTTTCAATTTCGATGGAAGTCAGAGCTTCTTTACCCAATCATCTCACCAAAAGCTAACCTGAATACTTGGTCAAAACCAAACTCAGCAACTTTACCCAATCACTTCAACATTTTATCTTCTTAAACACAGAACAAACCGAATACTTGCTCAAAACCAAACTCAACAACTTTTCCCAATCATCTGAGTGTTTATTCACTGTAAAAATAAAATGCTGGGTTCCACACAATTCCTTTATGTTATCTCAACACAAATTAACTTTAATTTTTTTTTTTTTTTTTTTTTTACAAATTTAAGTGGATTGAACACATAACAAATAAGTTGTCCAAATAAAAATACCTCAGGAATTGTGTTGATTCAGCTTATTTAAAATAAGTAGTTTGAACAAGTTGGAAAAATCTTTTTTTGGTCAAAACCAAATTCAGCAACTTTACCTTAGCATCTCAAGGTTTTATCATCTTAAACCTTCAGAACTAACCTGAATACTTGGTCAAAACCAAGCTCAGCAACGTGACCTAATTATCTCAACGTTTATTCAATGTAAAAATACTGGGTTCCACACAATTCCTTCATGTTGTCTCGATTAAGTTAACTTTACTTTCAACTTCCCTCAAGTTAACTTTAGGTAGATTGAACGCAAAACAATTAAGTTGTCCCCAAAAAAACCTCAAGAATTGTGTTGATTCCCAACCCAAATACTTCGTCAAAATCAAACTCTGCAACTTTACCCAATCATCTCTAAATATTATTTTATTAAACCTTCAGAACTAACCTGAATACTTCATCGACACTAAACTCAGCAACTTTACCCAATCATCTCTAAATATTATTTTATTAAACCTTCTGAACAAACCTGAATACTTCATCATAACCAAACTCAGCAACTTTACCCAATCATCTCAACGTTAATTCCTTAAGCATACAGATTGCAGAACTAACCTGAATCCTTGGTCAAAACCAAACTCAGCAACTTTACCCAATCATCTCAATGCTTATTCACTATAAAAATGCTGGGTTCCACACAATTCCTTCATGTTGTCTCAACACAAATCGATTAAGTTAACTTCATTGTTTTTACAAATTTAAGTGTATTAAACACAAAACAATTAAGTTGTCCCCCAAAAAAAACCCAAGAATTGTGTTGATTCAGCTTATTTTAAATAAGTAGTTTGAACAAGTAGGAAAAATCTTTTTTTGAGCGTTCCTGCTTGCAGAACTAATCCAAATACTTGGTCAAAACCAAACTCAACAGCTTTACCCAGTCATCTCAACATTTTATTTTATTAATCCATCAGATCTAACCTAAATACTTCATCAACACCAAACCTAGCAACTTTACCCAATCATCTTTATGTTCATTCCTTAAGCCTACAGCTTGCAGCGCTAACACGAATATATGGTGAAAACCGAACTCAGCAACTTTACCCAATCATATCAATGTTTTTTTTCTTAAACCTACAGAACTAACCTGAAAACTTCCTCAACACCAAACTCAGCAACTACCCAATCATCTCAACGTTTATTCACTGTAAAAATGCTGGGTTCCACACAATTCCTTCATGTTGTCTCAACATAAATCGATTAAGTTAACTTCATTGTTTTTACAAATTTAAGTGTATTAAACACAAAACAATTAAGTTGTCCCCCAAAAAACAAGAATTGTGTTGATTTAGCTTATTTTAAATAAGTAGTTTGAACAAGTAGGAAAAATCTTTTTTTGAGCGTTCCTGCTTGCAGAATTAATCCAAATACTTGGTCAAAACCAAACTCAACAGCTTTACCCAATCATCTCAGCACTTTATTTTATTAATCCATCAGAACTAACCTGCATACTTCATCAACACTAAAACCAGCAACTTTACCCAATCATCTCTAAATAATATTTTATTAAACCTTCAGAACTAACCTGAATACTTCATCAACTCCAAACTCAGTAACTTTACCTAATCATCTCAACTTTTTATTTTATTAAACCTACAGAACTACCCTGAATTCTTGGTGAAAGTCAAAGTTGAGCAACTTTACCCAATCATCTCAATGTTTATTAATTAAGCCTACAGCTCGCAGAACTAACCCCAATACTTGGTCAAAACAAAACTCAGCAACTTTCCCCAATCATCTCAATGTTTATTCATTAAGTCTAAAGCTTGCAGAACTAACCCAAATGCTTGGTCAAAACTAAACTCAGCATCTTTTCCTAAACATCTCACCAAAAGCTAACCTGAATACTTTCTCAAAGCAAAACACTCAGCAACTTTACCCAATCATCTCAATGTTTTATTTTCTCCTCAACCTACAGAACTAACCTGAATACTTCATCAAAACCAAACTCAGCAACTTTACCCAATCATCTCAACATTTTATTTTCTCCTCAACCTACAGAACTAACCTGAATACTTCATCAAAACCAAACTCAGCAACTTTACCCAATCATCTCACCAAAAGCGAACCAGAATACTTCCTCATAATGAAACTCAGCAACTTTACCCAAACATCTCAACATTTTATCAACTTAAACCTTGAAAACTAACCCGAATACTTCCAGACTCAACTTACATTTCAGTGACGTTTTCACTCTCCTGTGGTGCCAGCGCCGGGATGCTGGTGATGCCATCTGACTCCAGGCATTGTAGCATAGCGAAGGAGCAGCGGCATGCGCTTGGGCATCCGCTCAAGACCGGTGCAACCAAAAAGAGGAGAAAACCCACAACTGGGGCCACCCTACAGTCAGCCATGCTGGGGTTTGGAGTGAGTTTGTTATCCTGTGGGGGAAACTCCACCCTGCAAGCAGCAACTCTGGATGTGAGGGGAAGCGGCTTTTCTCTTGGCCAGCACTCAGGGTTATGATCCCATCCAGGAGCTGAGCTATTGAGCCGTGTAGCAGGGCCCTGGGGAACGGTGGGCTGTTGCCTCCTCTCCTCCTCTCACTACCTCCCAGTCCGAGATGGAGAAACGGAGGGGAGGGGCAAAAACAGTCCATTAGTTGAGTGAGAGTGTGAGATGAGAGAGAGAGAGAGAGAGTAATGGTCATCAGACACCTCAGTGACACTCTCAGAAGGGAATGGGTTAGCCTGATCTGTGAGCTGCAGGTGGATGTGGATGATGGGATCCACCTGTTAGAGCTTACTGTGAACTTTGAGATCAGAACTCAAAATTCATCACTCTGCATTCCTTTGGAATAGGGGCGCATGATATTGTAAAAATCTGATATTGTGATACTTTCTGCGATTAAATATTGCGATATGAATACAGTTTCACAAGATAGTTTGGATAGCACTATTTGATGTGTTTTTAGGGAGTTTAACAGTATTCTGGTACAGAAATTGAATAATCAAAGTGCAGTCAATGCTTTTCTTACTTTGTCTAGTTTCTAGTCCAAATATCTAAAAATTCTTAGAGTAGTTATTAATATTGTTTAGTTTTCAACTTGAGAAGAAATAAGTCAAAATTAAGAGTTTTTTTCTTAAAACAAGCAAAATCATCTGCCAGTTAGGGAAGTAAAATAATCATGTCATCAGTTTAAATTGTTGACAAAAATTCTAAGAAAACAAATCAAAATAATTCTGTGTCCCTGTTCAACTGTAATTCAGACTCAACATTGTATATCTTACGATTTGACCATTGTGGATGCGCACAATGCGATGTCGATGCTGAAATGATATGTTGTGCGGCCATACTTTAAAATAGTGTTTATCTAAAGGAAGTACTCAAACATGTATATTTACTGTTAATTCAAACTCAACTGAACTATGCTGTTCCAATTTACTATGGCCTTTTATGTGAAGCTGCTTTGACACAATCTACATTGTATAAGTGCTATACAAATAAAGGTGAATTGAAT
Organism: Danio aesculapii; assembly: GCF_903798145.1. NCBI lineage: Eukaryota > Metazoa > Chordata > Actinopteri > Cypriniformes > Danionidae > Danio > Danio aesculapii. The sequence continues at coordinate 10,748,746 of NC_079450.1, read as the reverse complement.
TGAATCATTTAAAATAAGCTGAAACTACACAATTTTTGAGTTTTTGGGGAAGGACAACTTAATTGTTTTAAGTTCAAGCCACTTAAATTTGTAAAAACTAATGAGTTGACTTAATTTCTTCATGTTGTCCCAACACAAATTGATCATGTGGATCCCAGCATGTTTTACAGTTTATCTAATGGAATGAATTAGGCATTTTTCATTAGAGTTGGTCCAGTAGGGTTTGTTTGTTTGTTTGTTTGTTTGTTTGTTTGTTTGTTTGCTTGCTTGCTTGTTTGTTTGACAATAAAGGGACAGTGTACATTAATCAACATTCCTCAAATGTCCCCTAATTAGAACAAAGGCTACACATTTAAAAAATGAAGTTTGCTCTTTGTTCAAATTACTTATTTAAAATGAGCTGAAACACAATTCTTTGAAACACAAAGAGTTTTTTGGAAGACAACTTAATTGTTGTTAAACACAAATCAATTTTATGGAACCCAACTTTTTTTGCAGTGTAGTTTCATTGGTAGTCTCTTTGCCAGATGTGATATCCCTATTATTATTGGTCTAGTGATTTGTGATGAGATAAATGTGAGATTACACACCTGACACACTACAAAAAAAAAATTGTTTTACTGTTTTTAGACCAAAATCTATAAATTTATTAATCAGAAAACATTTTCTAGACAAGTAAAAGTTTTTATTTTTATTTTGTTAATCATTTTTAGGGCTTTTCACCTTTATTATGATAAATTTGAGATTTACAGACAGGAAAAAAGTTAGTTTTGTTTTCAGAAATGAATCGTAAAAAGTCCAAGGCCTTTAAAACGTAAGTGAAAAAGTTAAAAAGGATTTATTAACAAGGCCAAAATGCATAGGTGCAGTGCACAATAGTGTTGTATTGAAAAAAAAAAAAATAATTTTTCACTTATTATTCAAGTGCTTTGGACTTACAATTTTTTTTGTGTATCTTTATGAATCTCTTATCCAAAGAGCACCGACACATCAATTACCCCTGAAGCACCTTTGTGTTTGATTATGGATTTAAACCTTTTTTACCTATCTAGAAAGTGCTTCTTGATTTAAGAATTTTCAGATATTTAAGAAAATCTTTTTCTCAGTGCACATTTGAGTCAGTGTAATGCTGCATATTAGTGAAATCAAGCAAAAGAACTCAAATTTCAGAAAATGACAGATCTTGGCCAAGGTGTGAATTACACATTACAATGTTTTAGCATCGATATTGCAATATGCGTATCCGCAATAGTCACGTCGCAAAGATATACAATGCCCTGTTTGAATTATGGTTGACCATGAGCAACAGAATTGTATTTAATCACTGTATTTATATGGAATTTATATGATTTATGCAAACAAATGGTTTGTTCTTAGAACTTTTGCCTTGTTTTAGTCCAAATATCTACATTTCAAAGTGAAAAGACTGAAGAAGATTGTTTCACTTACCCCACTGGCAGATAATTTAGCTTTTTTTGAGGAAAATCTGTTAATTGTGACTTATTTCTTCTGACAGTGAAAACAGAAACAATACTTTTACTTGGTCTAAGAATTTTTTTCATACTTGGACTGGAAACATTGGACTGGTTATTTAATTCTGTACCTGAAAACTGTTGAATCCATCAAATTCAAACTATATTGTGAAACTGTTTTCATATCGTAATATTTATCGCAGAAAAATTAATTCTGAAAAATATTTTTCCAACTTCGTTTAGCCCTTTCTCGAATGCTTGGAGTATCAAAAACTCCATAGGCTATAAAATGTACATTATATATTAGCACTAATGTTGTATGAAAAATATGAGTTCATGTGAGATCTGTCATTTCTGAGCTTAGGCATCTCTGCACATCAGCAGAATACAGTACTGCAAAGATCAGAGATTACTGGAGTCTCAAGCGAAAGTCTCCATTTGCTCTGCTATTTAAATGCAGCTGTCACTTCTGAAACTGCACTCTCTGTATGTGGCATATTTGAGCTCATACTAAGTTTAAATTGGCAGACTGTTTGGCAAAATAAAGTAGAGTTTTATTGACCTATTTTGGACCAAATATATATTACAGCAACGAAATAGTCATTATATTCTGCAGTTTTACCTGAAGGAGCATCGACTGAAGCATTGTGTTTTGGTAATGCTTGAAAGGCTGTGTTACAGAGTGCTTTCTGTTGCCATGTCCACTTGTTTTTTGGGCTCATTAAGGGATCAGGTTAATGGATAAATAAAGAGGCCTTATTTATTTTAGTCTTATGGTCAATATAAAGCACTTGGATTTATTTCGGTTTGTTCCCATTTGTGGTTGTTGTTTTTTCTCCCCCTAGTAAGATCTGGCAAGCCAGGTGAGATATCTTTCTCTTTGATTCTCTTTGATTTCTTGCAGTACATAAACAGAGAAACTCATCAATAGCTATGTTTCCAACCACCTATTTTTATGCACATTTTGGACATGCACATTAAAAAACGGTTGATGGAAACACCAAGATGCGCATAAATTGTGAAAATGGTATGCGCGTAACTAGGATAAACGTTTTATTTGATAAAAAAAATGCGCATGAACTACGATGGAAACACTTTTACTGAACAAATTCCAGCATGTGCATTAAAAAAAGTCATGTGATTTTGTTATAAGAGATCATGTGGTGATAAAAATGTGCATGAATGGACAAACCAGCAGACTGAGCACATTGTAAAACATCTGTAATGTTGTTTTGGTCATTCTTAAATGTCTTAACTGTTTCAGTGTTAGTGTTATTATATTATTAATTATAATACAGAGTTCGTATGTCAGCTTATAGACAAACCAGCTGATTGACGTGACTTTGAAACGCTCCAGTGTCCCTGTATCTGTGTTTACACTCAGTAAACAGTGGTGAGTTTGGTGAACTGATGACCTTCACGGCCAATCACGGTCGTTTCTGTTGAGCATGTGAATACAATGGTAAATCAGCAGTGTTTAAAAACGTGATCCAGAGCATATGTATGGATTGGAACCGATTTCTAGTATCGTAACAACACCATTAAAGGCTGGCTATAGTCACAGTCTGTTGCCACACAACTGTTTGAACATGATTTTTGCATAATGGGTCCTCTTTAAGATGTTTTGTGAATACAGTCCCTGGTCTGTACACAATAACTTATCTATAACTTATTTGTAAATCTGTAGTGACTTCCTGATTTTTTGGGGGCGGTTAATTTGACCATAAAATGTAGTTGTTATCACTCTAATATTAAGTGTTAATGTATTATTTGAGAAAAATGATTTTATTATACTGTAAGGTCTGCAGACCAGTTCAACCACAGTGTGACATATTTTATATGAAAAATCTAGAGACGTTTTACATAAAATTAAATAAAATTATTATATAGTTTTTTTTAGTTTTATTTTTAAATATATGCAAAACAAATCAGATTGTACAAACATAGACTTTTTTACTTAACCTTAGAAAACAAAGAAAAAAGCTGAATATCAGAGAGATAAAAAAAATAAAAATAAAATAAATACAGTTATGTTATTAAATAAATGAAAATAAATATAATTTAATTAATCAATTAATATTTTATTTAATAAATTAATTAATACAATTAAATAAATAAAAAAATTAAATAAATGAATAAATAAATAAATAAACAAAAAATAAATGATATTAAATAATTAATTGAATAAATAAATATTTTATTTAATATGCAACTTAATAAAATAAAAAATTAAATGATCAAATAAATCATTTATTTAATAAATTAATTAATTAAAATAAATAAATGAATAAATAAATATTTTATACAATAAATTATTTAATTAAATAAAGTTAAGTAAATAAATAAATAAATATTTTATTTAATAAATTTACTAAATAAATAAGTTAATTAAAATAAATGAATGAATAAATAAATACAATAAATGAATGAATAAATAAATATTTTGTTTAATAAATAAATAAAATTAAATAATTAAATGAATAAATTAATATTTTATTTAATAAATAAATAAAATTAAATAAATAAAAATTATTAATTAATTAATATTTTATTTAGTAAATAAATGAATAAATAAATAAAATTGAATAAATTAATTAATTAATATTTTAATTAATTAATTAAATAAATAAATCAATTAATTAAATTAAATAAATAAATAAACAAAAACTTAAATTGTTTAATAAATTAAGTAATTAAAATAAATAAAATTAAATAAATAAATGAATAAATATTTTTTTTATTTAATAAATAAAATTAAATAAATAAAATTAAATAAATGACACTGAACAGTAGTTTCTTAGGGGTGCAGTAGGAATTTTTTTAGGCTAAATCTAGTTATGTGGAATCTCTTTTTGTTCTTATTTTTTTATCAGACATGTCATGCTATTTATTTATTTATTTATTTATTTATTTATTTATTTATTTTTCTTTCCTGTGGTGCATTACAGATCCAGCTGGGCCTGTAGTAATTTTCCTGCTGGTTTCTACCTTCAGCTCGGAGACACTCGAGGCTTTCTGCTCCTGAAAGGGTACTAGAGTAGGATGGATGTTGTTGGCCGACGGCTGAGATTGCAGAGTCTCGTCCTCCCATAAGGGATAAATATTGTGCCCCGCCTCCCTCTCAAGAGTCTCCATACATGCAATGGTAAGGTCATAGTGCCCTGACCACAATTACTGGCAGGACCCGTGCAGACCCGCTTTCTGCTGCAATAAGGACATAGTGATGGCTCCAGACTTCCTCCTCTCTTTCCTCTCCATCATGATCAGCAAAGACAGAAATATAGCTGGAGAGAGGGAGGGAATCAGGGGGCGAGCGAAAAATCCATCTATGGTGGTTTTCTATCCCGTGGCCCTAAAATGGCAACTCGAGAGTTTGGACGCTTCTCTCGTGCTCTTTAAAAGCTCGGCTTGTGAAGAGGCTTTTAAGACCATTTCGTAGATTCCGGACTCTATTATTGCCTCAGTTGTTTACCTCTTTACATCTAGCCGTGTACCTGTGTGCTTCCACAATCCATTGATTTCTTTCAGTGCGTTCTCACTCTTTTAGAAAGAGCAAAAACCGTCAGCATGAGGAGAGGCTGGCTGTTAATACTCCCTCTGTGTGCTTTAAAAGAAACAACCGGCAGAAACACGCATGCTGACCATCATACAACTCACGGCTCCTGTCAATTCAGGGGAATTGTTCAATGAAAAACTTTTTTCTTGGCCTTATGTTACAAAAAAACACTTCAAAAGTGTAACTCTAATGGAAATATTGGAGGGTTTTCATTTTAAGGAGGAAAAATATAAATACTTTTGTATATTAACCATATTAATAGTTTGTAGGAAATGTTAAAATAGAGATTATTGATTGTGGTAGGCAGATTTGTTTTTTTAAGGTGTTAAGGATTTTTCACCCTCCTGTTAAATGTTAATGTCTTTATTTTTTTTCCCCCCAATTTCTGTTTATTGACCTATTTTGGACCAAACGGAGAGATTTTTTCAACATATTTTTAAACATAATAGTTTTAATAACTCATTTCTAATAACTGATTTATTTTATCTTTGCCATGATGACAGTAAATAATATTTGACTAGATGTTTTTTAAGATACTAGTATTCAGCTTAAAGTGACATTTAAAGGCTTAAGTAGGTTAATTAAGTTAATTGGGCAAGTTAAGATAGTTAGGCAAGTCATATAACAATGGTTTGTTCTGTAGATCATCGGAAAAAAAAAAATACTGCTTAAAGGGGCTAATAGTTTTGACCTTAAAATGGTTTTAAAAAATTAAAACTGCTTTTATTATAGCCGAAATAAAACAAATAAGACTTTCTCCTGAAGAAAAAATATTATCAGACATACTGTGAAAAATTCCTTGCTTTGTTAAACATCATTTGGGAAATATTTGAAAAAGAAAAAAGTTCAAAAGGGGGCTAATAATTCTGACTTCAACTGTACATTTGAAAGTGAAAATTAGATTATTTCACTTATTCCACTGGCTATAATCTGATTTTCACTTTGAAATGTACAGTTAAAGTCAGAATATAGTTCAGATACAAAACCCTCTAAATCGGCCTGATCTCACGAGAAAACGTAAGTATTTTACGTTTTGTCAGCTTAGTGGCTAATTCAGTCAGAATTAGTGGAGTTCAGTCGTACGAAATTGTACGATTTTAAAAAGGAGGCATGGCACCTAGCCCCACCCCTAAACCTAACCGTCATTGGGGGATGAGCAAATTTTACTAAATTGTACGTATTAGACCGTACGAATTAGCCACTAAATCAAAAAGTTACGAATTGCCGTGAGATTGTGTTGTCTAAATCCATCAGACCTCTTTTCTTACATTTTCTATCAGGCTCCTCTGATTAGGTTTAATTTTTTATAAAAGTTTAATTTTATATGTAATGATAAGGTTATTAGCTAGTAAATAAAATATCTTTTTTTTTCATAAATGTCACTTTAGACAATTCTTTGGTTTTTAATAAGGTAGATTTTCTTTTGCGTCAAAACCAGCTAAATCCACTTCTGCTTTTTTTTGCAAAAACCTCTAAATCCACATATTGGGACAAGACAGTGTAATTAGCTGAAAAATAACTAAAGATGCAAATTATTTGACCAAACATAAAACACATTACACAAACCACCTAAAATTAAAAACACATAAATCTGTCAAGTAAGTGGCGGTTCATTCCACTGTGATAAACCAGGGACAAAGCAGAAGGAAAATGAATGAATGAAATCTGTCAAGTAAATGCATTAATCAATAACATTAAAATAGCGGCTTTTGCTGTCAAAGGCACGTGGCGTTTAAAGGCTTTTGCCAACAAGCTGTTATTTCTGAATGTGCTGGCACTGGGATTTAGATGATTTGAACCAAGAATATTTGGTAAACATGTATGTGCCTAAAGCATTCACTCAATGTCATTAGCTCATTTGTGGCGATTAAGGCATTTTGGCGATTTTTTTGGGGGGGGGAGGTTAAGTGCATCTCACTAGTCAGTGCAAACATGCAAATATACTTTTCAATACAACTTTCAATACAAATCACACTAAACAAGTTACAGTAGAAATATCTGTAGACGATAAAGAGTAGTGCAAAATAGGGGATGAGAGGGAGGGTAGGGTGAAGTGAAGTAAACAATTCTGAGGTAGAACAAAAGATATGTACTATGTTAAATGAAGATAATGAATAGTAGTGCAAAATAGGGGATGAGAGGGGGGTAGGGTGAAGTGGAGTAAACAATTCTGAGGTAGAACAAGAGACATACAATATGTAATATGTAAATGTAAAATGAGAAATAGTAGTGCAAAAATAGGGGATGAGAGGGGGTAGGGTGAGGTGGAGTAATCGGTTCTAAGGCTGAACGAGATTAGATAAATGATATATATATATATATATATATATATATACATACAAGATGTATATAATTGGATGTGTTTAGCATGAAGTCCTTTCTATGTGTGCATGTATGGTGTCAGTGCATGTGTGAGTTGAGGATGGTTCTTGAGTCCGGTTGTCCTCATTCTGATGCACCTGTAGCGTCTTTCTGAGGGCAACAGGTTAAGCAGTTCAGAAGCTGGGTCTATTCTTAATGATATTCTGAAGAGAGAGAGTGAGAGATTTACAAGTTTTTAAGTTTTTTTAGTAAATTTTAGAGATTGACAGATTTACTCTGGTTTGAGGAAATATATTAATTTATGTTATATTCTTAACACTGTATTTTTCAGTTATGTTTTTTTATTAAAAACAAATGGGAATAAAATTAAAAGACCTTAAACCCCTAATACATATACTTATCTATTTTGCATTCATATGTATTTAAATATTTAATAAAATGAGTACACTTTTGAAAATAAATGTTTTTTGTAATCTATTTCTCAGTGAAGATAGCCAATAGTTTTTGGTGCATTTAAAGAAAACATTTTATTTATTTATTTATTCATTCATTCATTCATTCATTCATTCATGCATTCATTCATTCATTCATTTATTTATTTATTTATTTATTCATTCATTTATTTATTTATTTATTTATTTATTTATTCATTTATTCATTTATTTATTTATTTATTCATTTATTCATTTATTTATTTATTTATTTATTATATCCATTAAATTAAGAGTTTGGTCACTAAACATTGTTAAGGAATAGAAAGATAATACATTTAAATTCAAACAAGTTTAAAAAAAAATTACAAACTACAAAAGTTTGTACCTTTTCATTCATTCATTCATTCATTTTCCTTCAGCTTAGTCCCTTTATTCATCAGGTGTCACCACAGCAGAATGAACCGCCAACTTATCCAGCATATGTTTTACACAGCAGATGCCCTTCCAGCTGCAACCCAGTACTGGGAATCATCCATGCACACTCATACACACACATCGTGTCACTCTGTACCATTTTTATTTACCATATTAATTTTGTTAGATTAATCGAACTTTTTTGTTAGATTAGTTCCAGTTTTGGACTTGGTCATCTAATGTAAATGCACATATATAATATTGTAAAGCATCCTATAGAAAAATATATAGGACAGAACACTAATGGATCTCCAGAATTGGTCTCTTTTCTCTTTTTTATTCTTTGTGCTGCATTAGACTTAATATTGCATTAGACTTGAAATAGACTAAACTTGAAAATGTCTTCGCATATACATATTGTTGTGCTTTCCATGCTTCTCCATTGCTTCTGTTGTCCTCATTTGTGAGTCACTTTGGATAAAAGCATCTGCCAAATGATTAAATGTAAATGTGTTAGTGAGGCAAAGTGAACTGGATCAGCTTGATTCATGATCAAATCATTTAGACAATTTTCTTGATCAATTGATTCATTTAAAGAGCCGACACAAAAGAACAGATTATTCACGTGTCAAAGTAGCTTAACATGGATGAAGAAAAGACAATAAAACCTATAATTATATGAGAAGTTTGTGATGTTTTAGGGGTGGAGTTGTGAACTAGATAAATGATTTATTAAATAGATCTGATTCAGAAGAACTGTTTGTCCAAGAATCAGGCATTGTTGCTGTAGTTAGAGTTAAAAGCTGTAGTAGATGGTGCTTTTTTGCTGATTGTTTGTAAAAAATTACTGTCATTATTTATTTTTTGGCGTGTCCTCCCAGTCCATTAACATTAGGCGTAGGAAGTATCAGTGATTTTAAACAGGATATGCCGAATAAGTCTGTCAAGCCAATGAGAGCAGAGAATAATTCAATTTTAGGCCAAATTCAGCACTCCCACACAACAAAACTACTGCTAATGGGCTGCGGCTTACAAAAATGAAGGAAACACTGGTGCTCAACTAAAAGAGCATCTTTCAGCACTGAAAACTAGCTCACTGTTTACTGCACAGTGTGTACTACATGCTGTTTTTAAAAACAACATTTGGAACAGCATGTAATATAGAATAATTCATTTACTCATTTTCCTTCGGCTTAGTCCCTTATTTATTAGTGGTCTCCACAGCGGAATGAACCGCCAACTATTCCGGCTTATGTTTTACACAGTGGATGCTCTTCCAGCTGCAACCCAGTATTGGGAAACACCCATACACTCTCACATTCACGCACACACTCATACACTATGGCCAGTTTAGTTCATCCAATTCACTTACAGTGCATGCCTTTGGACTATAGGGGAAACCGGAGAACTCGTTTTTGACTGGAAGGGCATCTGCTGTGTGAAACATATATGCTGGAATAGTTAGCGGTTCATTCAGCTGTGGCGACCCCAGATAAATAAGGGACTAAGCTGAAGGAAAATGAATGAATGAATAATTGTCAGTGTGCTCAGTACTACAGTACTACAGTACAAATTTGAAGGAAAACAAATGATTCCACTTGGTCCTAAAGTCTTTGAACTGTTTTTTTTTTTTGTTGTTGTTTTTTTTCTCTCTACAAATTGTGATGGCATAGAAGTCAAAACAGAACAAGGGAGCTCATGTACTGGACAAAAAAATGGAGAAGACTCCAAGACTATAAAATACAACCCTTGTTCATTCTGAAAATGTACCCCTATATACTTTTCGGGAGAGCGCCAAATACATCCCAGGAGCTATGTTTTTTGCAGTTTGTTTTTGCGAATATACCAGAGGCAACTGTGTACTCTTTTTGAGATCTCAAATTTCTTTTAGTGAGTGCCATTTGTGCCTTCTGTTCTCGTGTAAATCCACCAGAGGCCATTGTAGACTGACTGACTGACTGACGATCGACTGACCCACCTTCCTCCTTCCCTAAACCCAACTGATAGTGTTTTCAAAAGCACCGATTGACGTCAATGGTCAACTCTGCTCCACATCACAAGTCCGCCAACGTACATTCAAGCCACTGGTCAACCTGGTAACAGCAAGAAAGCTGTCCACACGGAGGTAATCGGTTAGCTGGTAAGCGTAAAAAAGAATGCTGTCATACTTCCCTGTAGCGTTCGTTTTAAAGACTAAACGTAGCTCTGGCTTCATAATTCGCAATCTCCAGAAATGTATATAGGGGTATGTTTTCAGAATGAGCATATGTTGATAAAATATGCCAAAAATATTTTTTTTTTAATAAATTCTGCATTTGATATGTTATTTTAAGATATGTAAATCACTATTAATTTTCTGACAGGATTTTTTTTCTCCCTTATTTTCTCCCTATAACTTATCAACCCTTGGTCCAAAATTCATAAGATTGATCTCCTTATATCCCGCAGAGCATGCCGAGTTGAATGATGTCTGATTTTCCCAGGTCAGCTATTTTGGCCGTCTTCTATTTTGAATTATGTAAAAAATTGCTATATTTTACAGACGCATTGACGAATTGTTATGAAAGGGACTGTGCCCTGAATGTGCTCAAAGTGTCATCACAGCGCCACCTTTTGGTCAAACGTTCTAAAGATATTTCTAATAACCTGTGACTAATTTTGCCTGTTGTTATGAAACTTGTCTTGATATATTCCTTGGGTTGTCCTGAAAATATCGATACCAATTATGGCTTAATTAAATGAACTTCCTGTCCGCCATATAACCTCAAGTCAAAAACCTATTTTTTCGAACTGCTCCTACATCATTTGGCTGATTTGCACCAGATTTTACTCAGATCATCTTTAGACTATGTTGACAAAAAGTTATTGAATTTGTGTCGATCGGTGTAATGGTATTTGTTTATTTGTTTACACTGACCACACCATATAAAGTTGGTGACAGTGCCACCTATGGGTCTGTGCTGACAACACAGATACCAATTATGCCTTAATCTGCCAAACTTCCTGTCCGCCATTTTGATTTTGTTCAAACCACTCTTTTTTAACTCCTCCTAGACCGTTGGTCCAATCTTCACCAAATTTCACTTGGATCATCTTCAGACCATGTAGACCAAAACTTATGGAATTCATGTCGATAGACAAAACTGTTGTCATTAAGCATATGCGCAAACTTGATGTAATGCTGCCAGATGATATTACAGGCTGAATCACTGCAATGGTTTGAAGTATTGAAACCAAACCTTATGTGTGTGATCTAGACCTAACATTGACCAAACTACGTCGATTTGAGCCACCTTCTGGGTAAAATTGACAAACAATTAAATTCTATCAATAGAAAACATACAAATTTTATCAAATGACTTATGATTAGTTTTGTCGATTGCCATGAGACTGGTCTTGCAGATTCCTTGTATCATACAGAGAACATTGATTTAATTTATTCCCTAATTTCCTGTTTGATAATCTGTTGTTTTGAACTCTCCATAGATCGTTAGCCCAATTTCCACCAGATTTGGCTCAGACCATGCTGCCAAAAAGTTATAGAATTTTCCAGTTGCTCTGTAGCTTGTTGCTGTGCTTGTTTATGATGTGGCCGCTGGGCTGCTTGGACCCGATAATTGCTGCTTGCAGCTATATTTTATTATTTTCTTTTCTTCCAGACAGTTGTGATATGTGAAGGTGGATGGATATAAAGAGCTGTTGTGACAGAAGGGGAGTGTAGTGACCTGTCTGCAGGTTACACACTCCACATCAAACTAATGTCCTGCCACAGAGACAGACCCGAGTAAAAGCACTCCTGGAACAGGTACAAGGAAAGGCTTTTACTCCTGCAGTGGTTAATATATGGATCTCCACACTGCTGCTGTCCGCCGCCACACAATAAAGCAAAGCATCGACCAGTGTTCCCTGCATTTGCATATTTGCTTATGAGTAATGTCAAATGAAAATTACACTGCAAAACCTTGTGGATTTATTTGGAGGGCTAAAATGCAGCGCTTCTGCGTTAAAAGGATTGTTCTGTGACTCGGCAACAGTATAGCCTTCCAGTCGAAAGCTATTTTTATCTGTACATGTTTTGCGTGACGCTGTATCTTGGTTGCGTGACGCTGAGTGGTTGATAATCATTTATTATGGTGATCTGAAAAGTTTTTTAGCTGGTTGTGTTGAGTTTTATGTGTGCTTTAGGGATGTCTCTATGGAATGATTTCTCTCAGCCACCATTTGAAAAGCAAAATCGAGGCTGTGGTGGAAAGAAACCCGGAAGTATCGCCTGAGTCACACAGAAATGTTGTGTACCTGGCTATATATCTTATGAGCAAAGAGAAAGCGAAGAGAATGTATAATTTTACCCCCTTCTGAGTGACCCGAAGGTTCGTTCTGAATGGATAGTTAAAATAAAAAGGAATATTGATTGATTGATTGATTAATTGATTTTATTTGACAATTTTAACAAAGATATACAAACAAGTCCAGTTAGACTAATTCATACATATTTTAAAAACTGTCGAGGATAAAATAAAAGCCACAGGCTTATTTCGATTGTGGTCCTCGATATTTTTAAAAAATAAACGAGCAAATCATAAATGGAGTGCAAACATCAGCAGCTCTGCTCAACAAAATCCTCAACTTCAACTGTAAATCAACTGCTTTCTAATTTCCCTTCCAAAAACACTCTCAAATTGAATCTCTTTAAAAATCATAGGCAAAACATTCCAAGCAACAGAGCCAGTACACAAAGATGAATTTCTACCTGATTCACTGTTGAATCTATGAGGATAAATATCCCTGCTACGCGCTCTTGTAGAATGACCTCACTAACTAAAACATAATAATTAAGAAAATATTTTGGGACCTTTTTTTTTTATCTTAAACACCATCACTAATTTCAGAAATTTGACTCCTTTATCAATTTTTTAAAAAATTACTTTGACTATAATGTTCATTATTTAAATGTGTCAGTGGAGGTACTTTTACACAACTTTTACACAACTTATTTTGGGCCATCTGCACTTTCATTTGTTAAGAATTACTGCTGTACCAAAAAGATCCAGCATAGCCAAAGTAAGGCTGCACTAATGCACTAGCTGATATTTTTAAAGGTTGGGTATCCAGGAGCTCTACCTGTCTTGCTAAAAACTTAATTTTAGAACAAATTTTTGAACCATCTTCTCGCCTGTCAAATTACTATCTAAAATGCAACCTAAATATTTACCATGTTTTGGTGTAATAATTTGATGCCCTACTTTTACCTGACACATTTTCTTATTCAGTTTTACCCAAATGTAAGGACAATTTATTAAAGCAAAACCATTTAGAGACTTCCTCAATTTGTTTACATATTTCATTTTCAATAAATTCCTTCATCTCATGAGACACAATTATTGCTGCATCATCTTCATATAACAAAAGCTTTTTTTGAACAAGCCATTTTCAAATCATTGATGTATACTTAAAAAAAAAAAAGCAACGGACTTAAAACACTGCCTTGTGGAACCCCATAAGCGACGGGCGAATAATCTGAAAACACTCCATTTGAATCTACTATTTGACATCTGTTTTCGAGGTAAGATTTTATCCATTTACAGGCCATATTACCAAAACCCATTGCTTTTACTTTTAAAAGCAATATCCTGTGGTCAACTGTATCGAAAGCTTTTTGCAGGTCTAACGAAACCATCCCACTTAACTTCCCTTTATCCATATCTCTGATCCTGAGCATACGTCAATAGCGGTGCCACATTTGTACAGTGCTCCCAGGACAAAAGTCATTCAACTGCATTATAGTCAAGAACAAAGCCAGTCTGAAGATGCTGGTCTTTAGCGCTGCATACGGGTGTAGTAACGAGCAAACAAAGAAAACAAAGCACAGAGGCAGAACATTTCATAGATAAGATTTCGGGTTTTTATTTTACTGAATAAAATCAGCAAACAGTGTAAATGAAATATGACAACAAGACGCTGCGGTGCTAGAAACTTGTATTATTGTCGGCTAAGTGAAGGAGTCGTTCATAACGAGGATTCATTCACAAACGAATTGCTCCCTCCGTTAGAATTAGAAGTGAAAGCAGGAGAGTGGCTGTGTTTCAGGTCACAGATAAGATCAAATTGAACAGGTAGGGAGGATAATAGATTTCCATGCACACAAACACATACTTCTTGTCGGCAATATCTGTGCAGTCACCTATCCATCGATGGTAGAAAAGTGATGGTATACACAAAATTATAATTTCTGTAATTTAAAAAATATATATTTGCATACTGACCACCGGGAAAACCCCCTATCATAGATATTTCCAATGAGCACAGTGGCCTCCATCATCTGTAAGTGGAAAATGTTTGGAACCACCAGGACTCTTTCTAGAGCTGGCCGGCGCTCTTTTGTGTTTTAAGGGTTTACTAGAGTCTTGCTGTGGGCTTGCTAAGTTATTGGTATGGTGACCTTAGAAGTTTTTAGAAGGCACTGATGTATTTTGTAAGGTGTTGCGATGTGTTTCTAATCATTCCTTTATGATCTGAGCAGATTGTAGCAGGTTCTCAGGTGTTCATGTGCCATTGCTAAGTTCTGCCGTGCTCTGTTGTGTTGTACGTGTTTTTAGGTGATCCTTTTACTGTGGTTGTTCATGGTCTTGATATTTCTAAGATTTCTAGGGTGTTCTGGATGGCTTCTGAAGTATTTGTCTTTGTTTCTGGAAGATAAATCCAATCTAACATCTACTAGTGTGTTTTTAGTTAACATGACACACAGTTTTGTTTAAATGTGAGTAAAACAACAGATGCTCTGCTATGTTTTTTCTGAGCAGCAGTGCAGGGTGTGGTCACTCATCTCCAGCAGCCTGTGCCTCATCACCCCTCTACCAGGAACCAAAACCCATCAACAGCCAAATCCTAGTGTTCAGAGCAGCAGTGTTAGTGAGACTCGCTGGGGTAAACCTGTGATCGATTGGCTCGTGCTGCTGGGGGTTTTGGTAATGTAACTGTATCTAGGTTCTCTCATTAGGGACACAAGAAGCCCGTCTTCATGCAGATGAGCCGAAACTCGAGGAGCAATTCGCCAAAGACTAATGAACATGCAGCATCTTCTCTCATGCACTCCTTCCTCCATTCTGGCTCTCTCTTACAGTTGTTGTCTCCATTTCTACCTCTTTGGTAAGTATTAGCTCACTCTCACCATCTAATTTCCACTGCCCCTCTTAACTGAAATTAAAGCATAATGATTTCATTATGGGCCTTTTTATTTTCAAGAAGGCACTGTCATCAGCAGCTTCCTTGTAAATATTGTAATAGAAGTGGTAGCAAAAAAAAAAAGTGCAGAGCCGAGAGAGGAATGGTTCGCTCTGTATCGACAGATCCTAGGTTTGGTCTCGGTCTGTGTCCATTCAATTATTATAATGCATCATTATGAAATAGCCCAATTACATGACTGACCTCAATGCAAAAATAGTATTTAATTTCTTTAAATGAAAGGTCCCAAAAAGCCCAAGGCTGTTTCGTGGATCTGAACGCAGCTTCAGGGTCGATTGCCATTCATGCGAAGACAATGTCCAGCATCTCTGATCCTTGAAGGAACTGCAAATAACAAACAGGTCTTTTCATTTGTTCATTTCTGTTGGTTTGAGAAGCATTTTCTTTTACTCGTACCATTTTTTTTTTTTTCAGAAAGTTTTTCAACTTTGAAAATTCATTCCATGCTGTTATGCAGTTTTAGGGACTGAAATGGGGATTTTTTGTGTGTTAATACGAGATGTCCCATTTTGGTTTCCACATCAATTTACATGTACAAAATATGGGTGAAATTCCATTGTCATTTAGCATAAGACATTTATTTATGTAGTAAAAATTTCCTTCGGCTTAGTCCCTTTATTCATCAGGGGTTGCCACCACGGAATAACCCACCAACTTATCTAGCGTATATTTTACACAGCGGATGCCCTTGCAACCGCAACCCATTACACCCATACACACTTATTCACACTCATACGCTGCAGCCAATTTAGTTTTAATTTAGTATTTAATTCACCTATACCGCATGTCTTTGGACTGTGGGGGAAACCGGAGCACCTGGAGGAAACCCACATTAACACGGGGAGAACATGCAAATGCCGCACAGAAATCCCAAATGCCAACAGCGACCTTCTTGATGTGAGGCGACAGTGCTAACCACTGAGCCACGGTGTCGCCCCGTAATGAAAATGAAACGCCTCTAAACACCTCTATTCAGACCTCTAAATTGTATTTTATTTAAACAAAAATTTCTTGCTGACAAACTGGGAAAAGCTAGTAGCCAAATACGAATATTTAAAATTAGTAAGCAAACTAATATAGTTTTTTATAATATAGTAAATCATTTGGCATCCTGATTTTCCCACTACATTACAGAATATTGGCCTTTTGACTTGGAGGTCAAGAGGAGTCTTGGAATTGGGTCCCTTATTCGATGATGGCCAAACAAAATAATTTCAGGAATTTAGTCTTCCCATTAAAGATTTTGATAAAGTCCTGCAAACTCAACAGTTTTTAGAGTTACAGTTAAAATTTGGTAATATACAATTTGATTTTACTGAAATCAGTGGGGAGAAATCAGTGCGTTGAGGATCTGTCTAATGTAATATTGAGCCTTTTCTCATTGAAAGTTTCAGGTAGGCCTACTTTGTGTGTGAAGAGCAGGTAATAACCCTCTCTACTCCAGTGTTGCGAATGCGATCTGCTGATCTCACAGACACAGCGCAACATGATTTAGAAACAGCAATGATGGCAAAATGGGAAAATGTAAGTTTGCGTACTCCTGGTTGGAGAAAGACAAGTTTAAACAGAGGCTGAAGCCTGTCGCTTAAAACAACCGCATTATTTATTCTTTCAAGCTTTGTTTCTTCTGAGCTTATCTGAGTTTTGTTGCACAGTTGTGCTTTATTGAATTATTTAACCTCAACTGTTGATTAACCACTGTTTATTAAGTTAAAGGTTTGATACTGATTAGAACTTGAAGTGGCGATGAGGTATTAAAATATTCTGAGAAGGTCTTGAAAAAGTTTTAAAAAGGTATTGAAATTTACTTTAGGATTCCTGCATATACCCTGCTACAGTTATTATAATTCATATCCATAGACAGCATTAGACACTATTTTGTTAAAGGGCTAATGAGATTAAAATCAAGCCATTTTTATCTTTCAGAGGGTTTGATGGAGATCAGTGGCTGTGGTGGTTTGGCATTCAAAGCCGAACATTAACCAGATATCTGGGTGAGTGCATTTTCTTTGATTAAGCTCATAACCTAGCACGGGTTAAAGGTCTATAGGCAATATGGCTTGATGCATTATATTATCTTATGCATAATGATTTATTCATAAGTCCACAATGATTTAGCAGTAAATGAGAGCTATTCCTAAACACAACAGTGGAACATTGCCTTTTCTGATATTATTGGAAGCTTACTGGGGATGTTTGATCCGATGCGGAGTAAAAGAAAACTGACTGATGCATTAAATTGATCTTTAAACTAATGCTGTTGGCTGCAGATGACACTGCAGACTTCCTTTAGCCTATAGAAGACACACTGAAAAAAAACTTCTTGCTACTTAAAATCTTTGTTGAATCAACGTAACCTTTTTTACATCAATCAAACTGACTTCACGTACTAAAGGGGACCTGATATGCAAAATCACTTTTATAAGGTGTTTAAGCACAGTTTTGTGTCTACAGTGTGTGAAAATAGCCAGCATGTAATGGTAGATATTAATCAACTCTATTCTTTATAATCACACTTGATGAAAGCAGTCTCTAGAAACACTTTGATTGATATTCTCTCTTTTATACGTGTCATCTGAGGGGGAAAACCCTGCCCATTAGTGACTATCACTCCCTCGTTAGCATAGACAGCTCTGAGAAGAGTGAGAAGCAACCATTTTGAATCTGCTTCTAAACTAACGTGTTGGCATTTGTAGCTCCACTTTTTTTTCAAAATAGGACTGGGAGCACAATCTCATTTGAATTTAAAGTGACAGTCACCAATATGACAATTTTGATCAAACCCTAAATGGGGGTTGTTGCTAGATCAGATACGGTTGCGACCGGAAATTAACAAAAATTATTTATATTATTTATTAAATTTCCCATTAATTGTATTTTATTAACGTCAACCCCAACCCCAACCCTAAACCCAGCCGTCGCAGTACTGTAAAAATATAAATTATTGTTATACAATGTCATACAAAATGCTGCTATATTGATGTGCATGTCCGCAGCTGTATACTATCTAGACTTTACCCTAAAAGGGGTAGTTTCAAAGAGTTTTAAAACATTATTTGTGGGGTATTTTCAGCTGAAACCTCACATTTAGTTAAACGTGAATAACTAAAATAAATTTGTTCCTTAACTGATTTCAAATAAGTTTATTAACATGAAAACATTTGTTTTTATGACTTTTTGTCACATTTTTTACAGTGGTGTGTGTAAAGCAGGTCGCACACCGGAAGTGCCGCGACACGGTGCGCACACGACAGTTAAAAGTATCACACACCAGACACAGACATTCGCATGATATTTAACATGAAACTAATCAGATGCCGCTCTGTTGCGCGGCAGATAAATGAACAGTGTCCTGAGTTGTAGCTAGGCGCCACGGACAGCTGCTGACAGCCGCCGACTTGCGGCGCCAGTGTGTGTACCCTGATAGAAACCTATGTTTAGAATTCTGAAATGTATGACGCTGCGTGGCGCTTCTGGTGTGCAACCTGCTTAAGGGTGCTTTCACACCTGTTTTGTTCTAAAACAGGGATTAAAATATTTACATTGTTGCTCTATGTACTTGGTGCGGTTCTCTTTCACACAGCAAAGTTTCTAACGGACCAAAAGAGCTAAGTCACGTGCGAGTTTATTTTGCAGAGTCCTGCTCAGCTGTCATGCGTCCTTATTTTAATTTATGACGATGAGCAATAAGACATTATAAGGGGAAAAGCTGCGCTTTAATTTTGAATTGTGACACCCACAGACATCGTCACCAAGTATAAATCAGAGGTAAGACTCTCTTACATAACCCTTGGCTAGAATTTTGCATTATAGGCTTTACATTATAGAGAGAAATAACCAATAAACCAAGACTGCAGTTCGATCAGTTTTCTTAACTGATAAACAGCTCTCGTTAATGGTCAGCATGCTTTCACTTCCGTATTTGACATGAAACACACATTTACCGGTAGGAATGACATCCTGCCCTACTCATCATTCTCTCTTCATATAGCCATATATATGCCTATTACACATCCATAATACACTGACCACGCCGAGACCACGCAACACAATCTCACAGCAATTCGTAACTTTTTGATTTAGTGGCTAATTTGTATGAATTCGTACAATCTAATTTGTAAATTTTCGTACGATTTGCTCATCCCCCTTTGACGGTTGGGTTTAGGGATAGGGTTGGGTGCCACGCCTCCTTTTTAAAATTGTACAATTTCGTACGACTGAACTCGTACGAATTCGTACGAATTAGCCACTAAACTGACAAAACGTAAAATACTTACGTTTTCTTGAGATCAGGCTGCAACACCCCATTCAGGTGATCTCGGACCAATTGTTTTGCTCGCAAATTGTTTTGCGATTGCTGGATTCACATACAGTTGAAGTCACAATTATTAGCTCCCCTGTTTTTTTTTCCCCAATTTCTGTTTAACAGAGAGAAGATTTGTTCAACACATTTCTAAACATAATAGTTTAAAATAATTTCTAATAACTGATTTATTTTCTCTTTGCCATGATGACAGTAAATAATATTTGACTAGATATTTTCAAGACATTTCTATACAGCTTAAAGTGACATTTAAAGGCTTAAATAGGTTATTTAGGTTAACTAGGTTAGGGTAATTAAGCAAGTTATTGTATAACGATGGTTTGTTGGTGTCATATTAGTATTTTTTATAATATATAATACAATATATTAGTATTTCTAAAAAACTCAATCAAATATTAGGAATAAATATCATTTCATTTATGTACAATACAATAATTTAAAATGATATTTTCATATTAGTAGAATAATAGAATAAATGTTAGCATTATAAATATTAAATAATAAATATCAATAATAGATTATACATATAAATAAGAAATATTAAAACTATTAAAAAATAAATATGTAAATAATAGAGCACGTTTATGGTTGTACCATGTTTACTGTGCCTGATCTCGTCTGATCTCAGAAGCTAAGCGGGGTTGAGCCTGGTTAGTACTGGAATGGGAGACTGCCTGGGAATACCAGGTGCTGTAAGCTTGGGATGGGTCAGTGGGTAGCGCGATCGCCTCACAGCAAGAAGGTTGCTGGTTCGAGCCACGGCTGGGTCAGTTGGCACTTCTGTGTGGAGTTTGCATGTTCTCCTCATGTTGGCATGGGTTTCCTCTGGGTGCTCCGATTTCCCTCACAGTCCAAAGACATGTGGTATAGCTGAATTGAATGAACTAAGTTGTCCTTAGTGTGAATGAGTGTGTGTATGGGTGTTTCCCAGTGATGTGTTGCAGCTGGAAGGGCATCTGCTGTGTAAAACAAATGCTGGAGAAGGTAGCAGTTCATTCAGCTGTGGTTCATTCCCTGATTAATAAAGGGACTAAGCCGAAAAGTAAATGAAATTGTAAAATGATACAATATGATTTTTTTTTTTTTTTTTTTTTTTTACAATTATAAAAGCACATAACAAAATATGAAAATCTTATAAACATCAAAATACAATTAAATATTATGTTAATAGATATACAATAACTCACTAAAACATTAAGCCTAATATAAGTGCATCAGCTGCTTTAAATTTGTGGGCTTTTTTTTTTATTCTGCATTCTGATTGGCTGTCAACAGTATTTATTCCTCACCTTGGAATTTTAATTAGGTTTTTTTTTACCAATTGTCATTGTAGTAGCTTTGATGTAGTGAACTGCACCACATCAAAATTCTTTATAGTTATTTGTTAATGTATCCTTTTATTTGTTGATATTAACTTGTTGCTAAAATTGTGTGCTAAGTTTAGCTATTCGTTATTATTCAAGCATTTTTTTTCAGGAGATTCTTACGGTATGTTTTTATGTTTCTTCATGCTTTACTTGAGATGCACTATAGAAGTCTCCACCTAGTTTGTGTGTAAGTTTGTGAAGTGTAAACTGACGCCGCATGTGGTGTCCTCTGGGATTATAACACAGATGGAGAGTGTCATGCTACTCTTCTTCATCCTTAAAAGCGGCAAAAGAGTTCACAAATTTCAAAAGAGTAACAAATCTATAAATGTGTTTTTCAAAAGACGAGTTCTGTTAAACAACATTATTATTCTGAATTATCTAAAAAATAACATCACTGATTAAATGTTTGACTTCATAATATCTTATTTTGACTTCCCCACTGGGGACAAAATATTGGGCAAAAATGGCAGATTAAGTATGTAAGTAATACTATTTTTATCACAATAATATTATTAAATTGTCTATAAACATAAAAAAAACATTCATGGGCATTTTTATTTTGATATAAGGAATTCTTTTATAATAAAATTATTATTTTGTGTCAAATGCTTCAATTCATTCAATTCCTACAGTCAGTCAGACTATTGGAAACATCAATATCGACTGTTTTAAATGGTATTTAAATTATACATTTAAAAAGGAACTCTTTCACACTCATTGACGTTTCATTCATATTTATTTAACCTTTGTTTTTAATCGTCTCAGCAGTAATAGTTTAGTTTTACTCTGCAGGGATTTTATTTTGTATCTTTCCTTTTGGCTTATTCCCTTTTTATTAGCTGTATATAATAAATATTGGATAATAAATGTGTCTTGAGCAGGAATTAATTATATTCATGTGACCCTGAAGACCAGGAGATATATATATATATATATATATATATATATATATATATATATATATATATATATATATATATATATATATATATACATACAGTTGTATATCAGTTGTAGGTCAGATTTATTAGCCTCCCTGAATTATTGGCCCACTGTTTATTTTTTTCCCCAATTTTTGTTTAACAGAGAGAATATGTTTTCAACACATTTCTAAACTTAATAGTTTTAATAACTCATTTCTAATAACTGATTTATTTTATCTTTGTCATGATGACAGTAAATATTATTTGACTAGATATTTTTCAAGACACTTCTATACAGCTTAAAGTGACATTTAAAGGCTTAACTAGGTTAATTAGGTTAACTAGGCAGGTTAGGGTAATTAGGCAAGTTATTGTATAACGATGGTTTGTTCTGTAGACTATTGAAAAATAATTTAGCTTAAAGGGGCTAATAATTTTGACCTTAAAATGGTGTTTAAAGAATTAAAAACTGCTTTTATTCTAGCCGAAATAAAACAAATAAGACTTTCTCTAGAAGAAAAAATATTATCAGACATACTGTGAAAATTTGCTTGCTCTGTTAAACATCATTTGGAAAATATTTTAAAAGAAAATAAAATTAAAAGGGGGGCTAATAATTCTGACTTCAACTGTGTGTGTGTGTATATATATTGTTACAATTGTTATTATTATTAATACAGCCATATTTCTTTATATAATTCCTTTATATACTATGTATATAGTTGAAGAGTTATATTTCAAATATTTGTTTAACGAGGAAAAAAAGATTTATTTCCAGATTTATTTATATTTGTTATAACATAACAATTTTTATAACTAATTAAATTTTTCTTTGCCATGTTTTGCATAATATTTTACTAGTTATTATGCAAGATACTAGTATTGAGCTTAAAGAGGCTTTAACTATTAGAGGCTTAATTTGGTTAATCAGGTTAACAAGGCAAGTCAGTGGTTTTTTCTGTAGCCAATCAAAAAAGATTAATAATTGAAAAAATATTAATTATATATAAGTCCAGCCAAACGAAAAGAAAATAATCTGAATTAATATATATTGTAATATATAAAATAAATATAATAAGAAATACTGTAAAAATATATACAGTTAAAGTCAGAATTATTAGCCCCCTGTATATATTTTCCCCTAATTTCTGTTTAAAGGGAAAGAAGATTTTTTACATTTCTATAGTATATTTTTCAAGATAGTAGTATTGAGCAATTAGGTGTAATTTAAAGGTTTAACTAGATGAATTAGGCAAGTAAGGTTAATTAGGCAAATCATTGTATAACAGTGGTTTGTTCTGTACACTATATATTATATTTCTAATAATAATATTGATTTTAAAATGGTTTTAAAAAATTAACAACTGCTTTTATTCTAGCCGAAATTAAACAAATAAGACTTTCCCCAGAAGAAAAAATATTATAGGAGTAATTGTATATAGAGGTAGGGTGTTTTCCAGTGATGGGTTGCAGCTGGAAGGGTATCTACTGCGTAAAACATATGCTGGAAAAGTTAGCGGTTCATTCCGCTGTGGCGATCCCTGATTAATAAAGGCACTAAGCCGAAAAGAAAATGAATGAATGAATGAATAATTATATATTATTAATTTAGAAATTGTTATTAGTTCATCACATTTACCAGCTATTGTTCTCTTTGACACCGCACACTTCCAGCTCATTGGTTAGACATTGTTTACCAGTATCTCCTGACCTCTTCAATCGTCTGTCCAAACACACCGCTGACCCTTGAGCGCAGTTTTTTTTTTCTCCCGCTGCCGGCCCGAACTCAGCTCTGCCAACAGGGACAGATCGATGGTGGCCGAGCCTGACATTGATCACGGCTAGAGAGCGTCTCATCGTTCAGATGTACTCGCAACATGTTTGTGTCGTGGCTACATGAGCCCGAAGCAGACCGATAGACAGATATCAATCACAGTCCACAGATTCACCGCCAAACAAACACATACTGACCATTAGATACAACCAGGAGATTTTAAGAGGGAGATTATGAGGAAAAATGATAAGGTGTGTGTTGTGTGTGTGAGAGAGAGAGAGAGATGATTTGTGAGCCTCTCTTGTGTGCTAGCATTACAAGAATGGCCCTCATGGGTGGCATGAAAAGGCTCTTGATTGTAAGAAGTGGTAACTTGATATTCAAGCTCCTTGCCCTGATAGATTTATTTACATTCAGAGCCTCAGGCCTGTCTGGAGGGAGTGAGAGAGAGAGAGAGAGAGAGAGAGGGAGAGAGAGGATCATGTTTTGATTGAATCTCTTTGTTTCTTGCACTAATTATTTGTAGATTTGGTCTGATTCTGTATTGTTCACATGCAAAGTTCAAAGTTTGTATTTAGATTTTATTTATTTAAATGTATTTGAGCTTTTTGTAATTTTTTTTACTTTGTTTTTTTTTAACCTTTTTTTATTTATGTAAACATAGATGTAAACAAAACTATTGTTGTCATATTTGAGTAATTATAGTTAACTTAACATTTTTAATTGTTTTTATTTTTATTTGATATGCCTTCTTATTCATTATGTAACCTGCATATTTATGGCCATATTTGTTGTGTTTATTTTGGTGTTTTATTATTATTATTATTATTATTATTATTATTATTAATATTAATACAATTGTTATTACTATTATTAGTAGTAGTAGTAGCAGTAGTGGTGGTGGTGGTAATAGTAGTTGTAACAGTAGTAGTAATATTAGTACAATTGATATTTTTATTAGTCGTATTAGGAGTAATATTAGTACAATACTTACAATTATTATTAAAAGTAGTAGTAGTATACAATTGTTATTACTATTATTTTTATTAGTAGTAGTAGTAGTAGTATGGTAGTAGTAGTAGTAATGTTAGTACAATTGACATTATTATTTTTAGTAATAGTAATATTATTATTAGTAGTAGTAGTATGGTAGTAGTAGTAGTAGTAGTAGTAATATTAGTACAATTTATATTATTATCAGTTGTACAATATTTATGATTATTATTGTTGTTGTTATTATCATTAATAATAATTATAATTATTATAGTAGTAATATTAGTATAGTTGAAATTATTAATTATTAGTAGTAGCAGTGGTAGTAATAGTACAATATTTATGATGAAGATGATTATTATTATTAAAATAGTATTATTAGTAATAATACTATTATTATTATTATTATTATTATTATTATAACTAGTAGCAGTAGTATTATTAGTAATATTAGTACAACAATACTTATAATTATTATTAAATGTAGTAGCACATTTGTTGTTGTTGCTATTATTGTTTATATTATTATTAGTAATAGTAATATTAGTACAATTGTTGTTAATATAATATTAATATTATTAGTAGTAGTAGTAGTAGTACAATATTTTAATATTATTGTTATTATTATTATTATTATTATTATTATTATTATTTTTAAAAGTATTAGTACTAGTATTAATACAATTATTATTATTTAATTATTATAAGTAGTAGTACTAAAACAATTTTTATGATGATATTTATTTTATTATTATTATCATCATTATTGTTTTTTTATTATTATTATTATAATTAAAAGTAGTAGTAATAATACAATTATTATTATTATTATTATTATTATTATTATTAAAAGTATTATTATAAGTAGTAGTACTAGAACAATTTTATGATGATATTTATTATTAATATAATAATAATAATAATTATTATTATTATTATTATTAAAAGTAGTAGTAATAATACAATTGTCATTATTATTATTACTATTATTATGATTATTATTATTATTATTATTATTATTATTATTATTATTAGGGACCGAGTGCGTAGGCCCAATTGGAGTACTCTGTTTATTATTATTATTATTATTATTATTATAGGTAGTAGTATTAGTAGTAATATTAGTACAATACTTATAATTATTATTAAAAAATAGTAGTAAGAGTACATTTTTTTTTGTTGTTGTTGTTATTATTATTATTAATAGTAATATTAGTACAATTGTTATTACTATTATTTATATTAGTAGTAGTAATATTAGTACTATAATTGATATTATTAGTAGTACAATATTTATGATTTTTAGTAGTAGTAGTAGTAGCAGTGCAATTGTTATTGTTATTATTAGTAGTAGTAGTAGTATTTTTAAACTGTTATAATTTAGTTTATATGTTTTTAATGTAATATATTATAAAATCTAACTTGTTCCCTTGAGCTAAAGCTGAATTTCACCATTGTTACTTCAAATAATATCATGCTTACAAATATCCTGTTATTATTAATAATGTCCTGTTACTTTTTTATAACTGTTGCTTTTTTTGTCTTCAGGAGATTTAGATGAACAGGAAATTTAAAACAACAGCCGTTTATTACAAAAATGCTCTAGGACTAACAGTTATTCATGAACTTAAGACCTAATTACAAGAAACAGCAAATACCATCATTCATTAAACATGACATTTAATTAAATAGATAGACCAAACTATTTTATTATAAAACATACTCCAATATTTTATAAAACCCCAGAGCAATAGTATTAAAATCTACAAAAAGTTTTCCCGTTTTGTCAGCATCATCCCTAAGTGGCTCAGTCCTCCTCATTTAGAGCACTGGACCTATTTAGCCTGACGGTCATTAAATATGAATTAAAAACCACACAGGCCTTTTTGCCTCTAAAATGTCATTACGCATGTTTATGGCAAGCAGTTGTTGAATAAGCAGTTTGCTGGGGTCCCCCGGGGATGGAACGAGGGGCCGCTTTCTGTGAGGGCCATGGGTGCCAGATGCATGTAGGGCTATGGCAGAAAGCTCTGGAAAATAAGCAAGGATAATAGCTGCTGAAATGGAATTTACATTAAGAGCCCTAACGGAGTGGAACACTTCAGGTTTGGCTCTGGCGGGATGCAGAGAGCTTCACCATTTCCTCAAGCTGCCGCTGCTTGGCAAAATCAAAATGAAATTGCAGCATTGGAACAGCAGGTACATTAATGGACAAGCCGTAAGATGTCTTTTCCAAACAAGCATCTGGCTTTTTTCCATTTGTGCGGCCGCATTTATTAATAGAACATATTTCCTAATCAGAGAGATGGTATTTGATGAAACATTGGCTTTGTTGGTTCTGGTTTGTGTAGCTTCACGCACAATCTCCACATGCTTTCAAGTCTCTTATTGAATTATTCATGTAATATAACTATCGTTGCATATTAGGCCCTAAAGTGTTTTTCCTGGACTGAAACATGCCTAATGCAAAAATATATAGCAAAATCATGTTGCCAGATTTGTGCAGACCCTCAGGATATCCAGATATATTTTTTCCAACACAGGCTCATTGTGAAAACGTAGCCCTGCGGACGTTTCTGGAGACAGCAAATTACGTAGGCGGAATGTACGTATAGCTGCATTTCTTTTCTTTAAACGAACGCTACGGGGCGGTGTGACGCCGTTCCTTTTCTCGCTTACCAGCTGACCGCTTACCTTCGTATGGACGGCATTCCGGCTGCAACCAGTTTCAATCGATAAAATTGGTTGGGTTTAGGGAAGGGGGAGGGTGGGTCAGCTGATCGTTCGCTCAGTCAGTCAGAAAGTCTGTCCAAAAGTCAGACAGCGGCCTCTGGTGGGTTTACGCGAGAATAGCAAGCGCAAATGGCACTCGCAAAGGAAGTTTGAGGTCTCGAAAAACGTACACGGCGACCTCTGGCGGATTCGCGAAAACAAAAACTGCAGAAAATTGTGCCGCCGGGACGTATTTCGCGGATTGCAGAAACGTCCGTGGAGGTACTTTTTCAGAATGAGCCTTGGTTGTTTTTTTCCTTTAAGTACAGCAGAGTTCAGGACTGGCCATCCTTGATCAGGCTTGAGTTTCCAGTAGTAATGGGTCATTCTTAAACAATTTGTTCATTTCGTGAGTCAAGAATGACAAGTCCTCTTAGGAAGTGATTCATTCATTTGTGCATGTGGGGTAGAAGATTACACTACCTACAAAAGTCTTGTCAGTTCCCTTTTGGGCAGCCCAAGCTCATTCTGAAAATGTACATCTATATACATTTCTGGAGACCGTCAAATATGTTCCAACAGCTACGTTTTTTTTTTTTTTTTTTTCAGTTTTCGTTCTCTTGGATCCACCAGACGCCGCTGTCGACTGACTGTTTGACTGACTGAATGACCGATCGACTGACCAACCCTCCTCCTTCTCTAAACCCAGCCAAAAGTGTTTTCAAAAGCACAAATTGACCCGATCACCCACTTCTCTAAAACCAAAAATCAGTCCAAAAACAAAAAGGCCCCCGGCTGAGTTTTACCATGTTTTCAGATTTTACCACATTCTCAACCTGTTATTTACTTATTTATTTTATTTTTTGACTTCTGTTTTTGTCTCACCTGCATTCTGGAATAATTCTTCACCAGACTCGAAACCCTTCGTCAAGATCAACTCTATTGCGTTTCAAGTCCACCGACGTACATGGCGAGCTACTATACAAACTGGTAACAGCGAGAAAGCCGTCTATATGGAGGTAAGCAGTCAGCTGCTAAGCAGAGAAAAGGAATGGCATCATAAAAAAAAGTTCAGTTTAAAGATGAAATGCAGCCATGCGTACTTCTGGCCACATAATTCGCGATCTCCAGAAATTTATATATTGGGCTGCGTTTTCAGAACGAGCCTATGCTGGACAATGTTTTGTGAGTGACCATAAAGAAACCAGAACCCTTGGAACTATGTTGAAAAAAATTATTTATTGGATTTACAGATTTTTTTAAGCTAACTGGTTGCAAACAATGATTATATGGGCTGAATTTAATCACACAAATTCAATTTAGTAATGTTCAACTTAGTTTGTTTAAATTCAGTCTATATAAGAATTTTATAAATCCGATGGATCATTTTATCCACCCCAGGCTCAATCTGAAAACGTACCTCTAGATACATTTCTGTAGATTATCACATGTGTCCCAGGAGCTATGTTTTTTTGCAGTTTTTGTTTTTGCGAATCCACAAGAGGCTGCTGTGAGATCTCAAATTTTTCTCGGGAGTGCCATTGTGCCTCTCATAAATCCACCAGAGGCTGCTGTCGACTGACTGACTGATCAACTGACCCAGCCTCCCCCTTCCCTAAACCTAACTAATAGTATTTCAAAAAGCACAGATTGACCCGCCCACCCACCTCCCTAAACTCAACCGACAAATTAAAAAAGCAATTCAGAAAAAAAAGCGCTCGTCTGAGTTTTACCACGTTTTACCACATTCTCACCCTATTATTTACTTGTTTATTTTATGGCTTCTGTTTGTGTCTTACCAGCATTCTGGAACCGTTCTTCACCGGAATCTAACCCCCTCATCGTGGTCAACTCCTCTCTGCGTCTCAAGTTCGCCAACGTACATTGCGAGCTAACTGGACAAACTGGTAATAGCGGAAAAGCTGTCCATATGGAGGTAAGGGGTCAGCTGGTAAGCACGAAAAGGAACGGCGTCATACCACCCGGTAGCATTCGCTTTAAAGACGAAATGCAGCCATATATACTTCTGGCTACATAATTTTCAATCTTCAGAAATGTATAAAGGCCTACATTTTCAGAATGAGCCTATGTTGGACAATGCTTTGAAGACAGAAACTGAGTAACCATAAAAATTTAACCCTTGGAAGAACTTTTTTGGGGAGTGAGAGGTTGCAAACAATTTATATGGGCTAAATATAATCAATAAATTAAATTAAATAATGTTCAACTTAATTTGTTTGTTTAAATTCAACCCATAAAAGTAGTTTGCAACCACTTACCTTAAATATTTTTTAGTGAATCCAATGAATAATTTTATCAGTGTATTAAATAGTAATTACACTGTAAAAAATGCAGAGTTCCACATAATTCCTTCATGTTGTCCCAACACAAATAGATTAAGTTAGCTTAATTTCTTTTACAAATTTAAGTTGACTAAACATAAACAATTAAGTTGTCCCCCTAAAAACTTAAGAATTGTTTTGTTTCAACTCATTTTACATAAGTTTGAAGAGTGCAGTTGAGCCCGCTTGATTTTCTTTTCTTCTTTCAGATGAACATCGTATTTCCCAGAATGACTTTAATATGGATTAAAATGTCTCTTTCCATCATGCCATTTGTAGCTTTTCAATGCACTTCATGTTATTCAGTTCAGAATTTTGCATAACTCTTATGATATCGTGAAATAAAGGCACACGGCACGCTTCCATATGCACAAAAAACCCCACAATGCTGCTTTATGATCGATGTGTAATTTTAGAAAGCTGTATGGGAAAGAAACATTGTAATGA
The DNA here is from genome assembly GCF_903798145.1 of Danio aesculapii. Taxonomy (NCBI): domain Eukaryota; kingdom Metazoa; phylum Chordata; class Actinopteri; order Cypriniformes; family Danionidae; genus Danio; species Danio aesculapii. The sequence continues at coordinate 10,718,421 of NC_079450.1, read as the reverse complement.
AACGAGGTGTGGCCTACGGTCTAATTTTAATTTCCTAATTAAGAAGGAAATGTAGTGGCGGGTGGTGGGGGGGAGAGAGAGGCCTTCCAGAAAAATACAATTAATTGAATTGTGCTTTTTAATCTGGGAAAGCATGCGTCGTGGCGAGGCAGCCGTTGTCTTTCCCAGCGTCTGGAGAAGTGCACCTGCCTCCTCTGTCAGTACAAAAGAACAATCCTTCAGTGGCGCTCCACCGCTGACTCGCCCCTGTTCTCTAATTCACCTCCACTTTGTAGCTGAACCCATCAGTCACGACCATAAAAGACCCACTGCGCCTCTCTAGACCACTGGATGTGTATTAGAGCAATTTAGTGCAATTTACATTTTGCTGCAGGTCCCATTGTGAAGACCTGTCTAAAACTCACTGGGGTGCGTCAAACTTGCCTTATACGTTTCTTTTTTCTGCCGCCGTTAATGGGCTGACCTCAACTTAATGAAAGAATGGCCGTCTAATTGCCACGCGTTTGCCTCGGAAAATTGCACGTCTCTAGCTCGTAAGTTAAGTTGAATAACTTTGGGTCTAAAAATGAGAAGGAAAAAAAAGCATCGAGAGGAAATGGTTAGATTCTAACCTCGGTTCTTGGTTACTACATGCATCTGAAAGCACAAATCTGTGTCTTAACTGATAAACGATGAGTTACGCTATACTGTATTATTAATTTGTCAGTGTCGAAGAATGAATTGCTTCATGGTTATGAGGAAAATGTGTGTTTAAGTGTATTAGTTGTCCTGTAATTTAAGTAAAAAAGCCCTGCAGATTTTTGTTTAGATTTAATATTATTTTGACCTATATGTACTGTAAACTTATAAGATATTTATGTTAATTAGTTGAATTAAATTAACATTAAATTAACGCTATTTATGTTAATTAATTACAATGAATTAAATATCTTAGAATGTTGTTCAATGTAAAAACAAATCCATTTGCTTTATAATTATAGTGTGAAGTATTTGTAATTGCACATTTGTTGAGTCAGACTGTAATTTGGCTGTACTTATTTAACTTATTTTAAAAAAGCAGATCTCTGTGATCAGATTCTAACCCGTATCTTGTTTGCTGCATGCATCTGAAAGCACAAAACTGTGTCTTAACTGATAAACGATGAGTTATGCTATACTGTATTATTAGGTTGTCAGTGTCGAAGAATGAATTGCTTCATGGTTATTAGTTGTATTACTGTATTAGTTGTCCTGTAATTTATGTAGAAAGACCCTGTGGATTTTATTTAGATTTAATATTATTTGGACCTATATGTACTGTAAACTTATACGCTATTTATGTTGATTAATTAAATTTAATACCTTATAATGTTGTTCAATGTAAAAACAAATCCATTTGCTTTATAATTTTAGTGTGAAGTATTTGTAATTGCACATTTGTAGAGTCAGACTGTAATTTGGCTAATTATTTTTAAAAAGCAGGTCTCGGTGATCAGATTGTAACCCGTATGTCGTTTGCTACATGCATCTGAAAGCACAAAACTGTCTTAACTGATAAACAATGAGTTATGCTATACTTTATTATTAGTTTGTCAGTGTGAAAGATTTAATTGCTTTAGGAAAATTCGTGTTTACATGTATTAGTTGTCCTATAATTTATGTAGAAAAGCCCTGAGAATTTTATTTAGATTTAATATTTTATTGACCCATATGTACTGTAAACTCATACGCTATTTATGTTAATTAATTACAATGAATTAAATATTTTAGAATGTTGTTCAATGTAAAAACAAATCCATTTGCTTTATAATTATAGAGTAAAGTATTTGTATTAGTACATTTGTAGCGTCAGACTGTAATTTGGCAGCTCATTTAAAAACAAGTTTTTCTCTACTTTCATCCAAAAGCTCCGTAGACTGTAATAATAATAATAAACAATCCTGTCATGATGCAGGGACAGTGAACTGCAGACTTGAATACACATTTTCTGATTAAGAAATGTGTCTAATTTTGCTTCATGCATCTGCACTGCGGCCTATAAAAGTCCATACATCTCGCTAATTTGATAAACTGAAGTTAAACCACTATATCATTTTCTTCTCAAGGCTAAATCACTTCATAATTATATGGAAAAGTTATATTTAAGTAGCTATAAACTGTATAATCTTTGAGAGAAAGTCCCTGCATGACCGCTTACATTTGATCAAAATTTGCACTTTTTTTGCTACATCTGAAAATGGCATATATATTATTTTTGTCCATATATAAGGTATTACTTACTTTATAATAAAGTCATTTGAATATAAATATGTATCAAATTGTCATTTAACCCATACACTAAAATGACAAATTACCTTTAAAAATACATATCTTATTTTTATAATTATGTTTGTTAAATTTTTATGAGCTGTTTTGTGTTTATTACATTAATTGTACATGTCATTAATATATATATATATATATATATATATATATATATATATATATATATATATATATATATATATATATATATATATGTATGTATATATGTATAAAACCTAAACATTTAGGGTAACTCAAACCATTCGAGCAAACCGATTGCAACAAACCATTTGATCAAAAACTAATTCTAATAATGAGAACTGTGAACCTAATCCATTTGAGTAAATGAAGCAATTTGAGCACAGTTAAACCCGTTACATGAAGAGAACTCAAACCAACTGAGTACTGTAAAACCCAATAAGGCAACTCAAACTGTTTGAGGAAACCAATTGCTACAAAACATTTGAGTTAAAAAACTAATCTATACGAGTACTGTGAACTTTGAAGTTGAAGTAATGAGGTAATTAATTAACTCATAACCTTCAATAATGATTTCAAAACTCTTTTCAAATGAGTAGAATTAACATTCAGTCAATTTTGAGTTTCATTTCATTTGATAAAGTTGACTGTTGGGTTTTACAGTGTACATACATTTTGTTACCTACATTAATCATACCATGTTCTACTTTAATCGTCTGTATTGTTTTTAATTTGATAAACTGACGTTAAACTACCATATTATTTTCTTCTCAAGGCTAAATGACTTCATAATTATATGGAAAAGGTGTATTTGAGTAGGTATAAACTGTATAATTTTTCAGAGAAAGTCCCTGCATGACCGCTTACATTTGATCAAAATTTTCACTGAGGTGGCATTTAAATTGTTATTTTGTCCAATCCTCCGGGTTGGTCGTGCTCTCATTAGTTGACACCAGGGACGTGATGTCCATCGCTGCATCGGAGGGCAGGTTGACATGCTCTGATGAAGATCCAGACCCCTGCCACCCTCTGGGGTTGTCACCGAGGTTTCGGATCTGGAATCGGACATATTAGTTATTCCGGGCTGCTTCGGCCGTGGGACTGGAGATGGCTTGTCCCCCAGAACCGCGGCCGGACCGATTAGATGGATGTTACGTAGGGGTGAAGAAGAAGGCAAAACCCTCCAGACCCCCCGTCCCCTTCTTCCCGGAAGTACACAGAGAGCTCACGAAGGCACGGAGGGCACCTTTTTCTCCCCGGTCCTAGTGCACTCCCGCTCTCACCACCCTCGATGACGGAGCGGTCAGGGGATATGAGGCGATTCCCCAGTTGGAGCGTTCCCCAGAGCCACTCTACTTGGAGAGGTCCACCCAAACTCCCTTCCAAAGCATGCAGGTTATCTGAGTCTCTCACGGCCAGAGCCTACACTGCTGCTGGATAGGCCGCATCCACTCTGCATGCTATGGCCACCTATCAATGCTACCAGGCCGAGAAGCTGGCCGAGATACAGGAGGGCGGTTCTTCCTTAGGCTTGATGCATGAGCTCCGCACAGCAACCAATTACGCTCTCATGACCACCAAATTGGCTGCTCGTGCCCTGGGAAAGACGATGGCCACATTAGTGGTCCAGGAGCACCACTTCTGGCTGAACCTGGCTGAAATGAGAGACGTTGACAAAGCTTGCTTTCTTAACGCTCCCGTATCCCAGGCTGGCCTGCTCAGCGACACCGTTGGGGAGTTCATCTAGGAATTCTCCGCGGTGAAAGAACAGTCCAAAGCGATGGGAGAAGTCATCTACCAGCAGGCTTGGAAAACTGCTCCTTCCGCTGCCCCATCCGCCATGGCTGCTCCTCGCCGAGGGTGTCGACCCGCGGCTTCAACATCTGCTCCGCTTCCGCTGCCTGCTCCACCGGCCAAGCGGCAACACCGACCATCTCGCGGGACTGTGATGCCTCCGCCCTAGTGTTAAGCGTTAATTCCGGCAAACAGACCGCGAAGCGTCCCTGAGATGGGCCATCCGGAGAAGAGGGGACCTGCTCTTTCCTCGGTGGGTGTCCGAGGATCATCTCAGTCTACAACAATGACTTTAAAAACATCGCTGCTGGCCTGAGGGCTGGCGGCAACCAAATTTTTAACAAAAGACCTCCCCTACGGGCTCTCTCTGTCTTGGGTTTTCACCAAGCTCGCAGAGGGTGCCCTGGCACTACTTCGGCTAGTGGGCATTTGCATACTCAATTATCTCGACGACTGGCTGATTTTAGCCTTTTCTCGCGATCAGTTGATTATGCACAAAGACAGGGTGCCTCAGCATCTCGGCCAGTTGGGTTTTCGGGTCAACCGAGAGAAGAGCAGTGCAAAGGATCTCTTATCTCGGGCTAGAGCTGGATTCGATCACCATGGTTGCGCGCCTCTCAGAGGAGTGCACCAGGCTAATGCTTTCTTGTCTGCGCAACCTCGACAAGAAAATATGGGTCCTACTGAAAATTTTTTAGAGGCTCCAGGGGCATATAGCATCCGCAGCCGCAGACACACTGCTCGGTTTGCTTCATATGAGACCACTTCAGTGTTGGCTTCATGATTGAGTTTTCCATACAATCTCCCATAGTCTGGTTTCCTGACGCATATCGAAGTTCCTTATGAAGGGGAACGTCCTGGTTACGTCCGTAACCCACGTTCTCCGAATAGGGTTACGGAGACATGTGTCTCCACTGCCACAGCACCTGAGTCTCCAGCTGTGGAAGCTGAGTGATCGGCTCTTCAGCAGGCTAAATTCTAGTAAGCTGACTTCAGCAGCCGACTGATATAGCATTGATTAGCTCATCAGAATCAGCTGTGTTGCCAAGCTCTGCCAATTCAGTTGGCATTTCATTGGCCCTTTTTTTCTCATCATCAGGTTGATTAGTCATCTGACGCACTCCCATAGTCTGGTTTCCACACGCATGTCTCCGTTCCCTATTCAGGGAACATGGGTTATGGACGTAACCAGGACGTTCTACTTTAATCATCTGTATTATTATGATGGTTATCAGTTATTCACATATTATACATACATATATAAGTGTTCTTTAAAGTGTTTTTAGAGAGGAAAAAACAGCAATTAATTTATTATATTAAAAAAAATCACTTATTCAGTGTAACATGCCGTTCCTATTATACAGTTGCAGTCAGAATTATTCAACCCCTTTCATTTTTATTTATTTTTTTCTTTTTTAAATATTTCCCAAATGATGTTTAACAGAGCAAGGAAATGTTCACAGTATGTCTGATAATGTTTTTTCTATTGGAGAAAGTCTTATTTGTTTTATTTCGACTAGAAAAAAAACAGTTTTTAATTTTTTAAAACCCATTTTAAGGTCAATATTATTAGCCCCTTTAGGCTATATTTATTTTCGACAGTCTACAGAACAAACCATCGTTATACAATAACTTGCCTAATTACCGTAACCTGCCTAGTTAACCTAATTAACCTAGTTAAGCCTTTAAATTTCACTTTAAGCTGTATAGAAGTGTCTTAAAAATATCTAGTGAAATATTATTTACTGTCATCATGGCAAAGATACAATAAATCAGTCATTAGAGATGAGTTATTAAAATTATTATGTTTAGAAAATTGCTGAAGAAATTTTCTCTCCGTTAAACAGAAATAGGGGAAAAACAGGGGGGCTAATAATTCAGGGGGTTAATAATTCTGTATATATATATATATTCTGTATTCTATATATATATGTGTGTGTGTGTAGGTAGATAGAAAAGAAATATTCTGTCATGAAGTAAACAGCGATTACAGCTTCATTGTTCGACCTTTCAACACGCCATTACTAAAACGACGATCACTGTTTAGTTCAGTACATCAAGTTGAATTTGCTCCACGCTGCTCCTTTTAGCCCCCCCAAAAAATGGCCTTTGGTTTCTAAGGAGGCCATTGTATTTCCTCCATCGCCTAGCAACTATCACCAAGGCCAGCGCTTTATTGTTGCTGAGGCTAAGCGGCGCGTTCTCTGCAGCGTCTGTCTTCACATTCATCCGCACAAAACTCTCTCATTTCTCATCATTTGATCGTCAGGCATGTTCAGACTATGAACAATTGTTCCCAAATGCTCAATGTTCGGCTATAGGCGATAGATGAACTTGTGTATATATACTGGAAGCAGAGGGCGGGACTTTTACGCTGAAGTAAAATTTCGTTGACGTCATTTTTACACAATATCCTTGAATAGCACCTGTGTGCAAGTGTGGGGGGGGTTGTCTGTCTGTCAGCTTTGAGTAAAAAACATAACCCATGTCTGCAAAACCTACCCATTAGTATCTCCACCACTGACCAGAGAGACGCAGATCTTTCCTTTGCGTCCGGGGCCCTTCGGGATCAGCGTTCTTCTTTTCTTTCAAGAAGCTCTCCACTAAACAGACCTGTAGTTTTGCTCATTTTCACCTTGGAGTTGGTATCAATACTCCATTCATCTGGCCTCTGTTTTATTTCTCAAGTGCAGCCGAGACTCCAATTATCAGCGGGAGACTGATTTTGTCCTCCTTTTCTTCTTTTTTCCATCTAAAAGAAAGCCTTTCGACTAAAATCTTGACGCACAATAGCTGTTTTTGGTGAGTACCATATGTTTTATTTTGATTTCTTCACATTATGTTGAAGAACATACCTGCTTTGTGTTACTTCGCTTTAATTCGTCTGTTTTCACAGGTCACCGGCTGTTAAATTGTGTGTTTCTGAACATTTTCACTGGAAAAAAGAGGACAGAATCGTTCACTTGTTTTAAAAATCAACCCTGATGTCCTGCTATTAATCCAACGCATCAGGAATTGAAGTGAATAAATCAGGCAGGTGAGTTTTTCATCAATTTTTAAGTATGAAATATTGATGAAGATCACATTTTCTTTGGAAAAACTCTATTTATTATTGTCTAATATATTATTATAGTCAACATTGACCATTTTCCTTTTAAAATGCGACAATATTTTAGATATATCCTTCTGGAAATGGCATTGAGTTTAAAAAGAGCTCATCACAATGTGTATTTGCGAAGGCTGAAATGCGCATGAAAAGCCGCCTGTAGTTTATTTATCTCAATGTACAAGGAGAAGGTCATTGCGGACTAACAGCGTGTCCCTCACGCTTGTGTGACCTTCAGACCAGATATTACACTGATCCCAGCTGACAGCGAGCAAATCATTGCTCTATAATGAGTTATAACTCTGGAGAGATGCATATAAAACACTGATTTGTGGTGAGATGGGACACTGACTGCAATCTGCAGGCCAAGACCTGCATTGATGCACTCTAAATTATGTTTGTTAATACATTTTATAATATCTATTTATTTAATAAGCTCGTTAATGCTTTGTTTAATGAATATTTAATATTTTGTTTTTATGTTCAGTGATTATATCAGCTTTTTGGAGGTTTTTCTGGTGTAGTCCACTGCGGTGTGGAAGACTAGTGATTTTGTTGTTTTCATGATGGAAGGAGACAACAAGTCATAGTCTGCCTCATTGCTCTGAGATGAACGTCTTCAGCGCAGGCAGAAAATAAAGCAGAGTTTATTTATTTGCACTGCCCTCTGCTGCCAAACTAAATGACTGACATGAGCTGAGGAGCTTCATTTGGGAGGAAACGCACTGGCGTGGTCCTTCAGGTGCGTGTGTGGGTTGTACTGAGGGTTGCTGAATGAACACTTTTTGTTGATTTTCTTGTAAAGCAGCTGACTCGGTTTGAACAGTTAAATGATAGAAACTGGCTAATTCTGTGAAATGTGTTTAAAAATGTCATTTGTGTGTTCAGCATTTGTCATCTTGGCTTTAAATGTGAACGTGAGATTCAGACAGAGGATTAAAATGACAATAAATCCCTAACAATGATAGTCTGTGCTTTTTTAATAGTTTTATTTTGAAAAATCATTAAAATTGTGTTTAAATAGCCTTTTGTGTATAAAAACTGTTCTTTTATAATGTGTTTTTCAGTAGTTCTATTACAAATCATTAGATCTGTGTGTTTAAATAGCTTTTTAACTAAAAACTGATCTTTTATAATGTGATTTTCAGTAGTTCTATTACAAATCATTAGATCTGTGTGTTTAAATAGCTTTTTAACTAAAAACTGATCTTTTATAATGTGTTTTTCAATATTTATATTTAAAATAATCAAATGTGTGTGTTTAAATACCTTTTTTGTATTGAAGGGTTCTTTTATAATGTGTTTTTCAATAGATCTATTAATAATCATCACATGTGTGTGTTTAAATATATTTTTCTGTATAAAAACTGATTTTTCATAATGGGTTTTTCAAAATTTCTATTTAAAATAATCAAATGTGTGTGTTTAAATAGCTTTTTTGTATAAAAAGGATCTTTTATAATGTGTTTTTCACCAGATCTATTAATAATCATCACATTTGTGTGTTTAAATATATTTTATTGTATAAAAAATGATCTTTTATAATGTGTTTTTCAATATTTCTATTTAAAATAATCAAATTTGTGTATTTAAATAGCTTTTTTTGTATAAAAACTGATCTTTTATTATGTTTTCTTTTAATAGTTCTGTTAAAAAAATAATTTGTGTCTTTAAATAGCTTTTTCTGTATAAAAGCTGATCTTTTATAATGTGTTTTTCATTATTTCTATTTAAAATAATCAAATGTGTGTGTTTAAATAGCTGTTTTGTATAAAAAGGATCTTTTATAATGTGTTTTTCAATAGTTCTGTTAAAAAAATTTAATATGTGTGTTTAAATAGCTTTTTCTGTATAAAAGCTGATATTTTATAATGCGTTTTTCAATATTTCTATTTAAAATAATCAAATTTGTGTGTTTAAATAGCTTTTTGTGTATAAAAACTGCTCTTTTATAATGTGTTTATCAATAGTTCTGTTAATAATCATTAAATCTTTGTTTAAATAGTTTTCTTTGTATAAAAACTGTTCATTTATAATATGTTTTTCAATAGTTCTATTAAAATCATCATGTGTGTGTGTTAAAATATCTTTTTAACTAAAAACTGCTCTTTTATAATGTGTTTTTTAATATTTCTATTTAAAATAGTCAATTTTGTGTATTTAAATAGCTTTTTAACTATAAAAAATATTTATAATGTGTTTTTCTATTTAAATAATCACTAAATGTGTGTGTTTGAATAACTTTTTCTGTATAAAAACTGTTCAATTATAATGTGTTTTGCACTAGTTCTGATAAAAATCACTAAATATGTTTAAATATCTTTTTCTGTATAAATACTGATCTGTTAAATTGTGTTTATTAATACTTCTGTTAATAACTGTTGTGTGTTTAAATATCTGTTGTTGTTGTTTTATGTATAAAAATGTTCTTTTTAATGTCAGGTTTTTTAAATATGGCCCAAAACTTAAATGTGTCCCACTTTTACATGCTATAAGGTTAAAACTGCAACATTTATACTTTTAAAATGATCATATTTTATCTTTAGAATTATTTTTAACACAAATGTACATTTGATTTAATGTGGTTTCTTTCATTTTTAAGGGGGACATGTTCAATCCACTTGAAAAAAACAATTAAGCTAACTTAATAGATTTGTGTTGGGACAACCTGATGGAGTTGCGTGGAACCCAGCATTTCTTACAGTACAATATATTTTAAATGTAGATTAAAATAAATATTTACGTCAATATTTCTGTAATAACATTTTTTGAATACTCATATCTAGAAAATTAAAAACAATATTCATATTTGATCTGTTATGTCGTGTTTAAGGTTATTTAATAATTTTAAATGTTTGAATTTATATTATTTATTATATTATTTCCAAAATATCAGGAAAATAGTGATTTTTTTTTTTCCTTAGATGGTTCCCTTAGCAGTAGCATAAGAAAAACAAAATGGCTTCTTTGTTTAGTACTATTGAGATGTCCAAAAACAATTACATTTTGTAAAAAAAAAGATTGTGCCGTGACCTTTAAATTATATTTATTTCTCTTAAATATACATAAAGACACACAAAAGCAATGCATGTGAACTAAGGAATGGTGATTGCTTTGGGTTTACTGGGGAGGCAGCATGGTTTTAGTTTTATCAGCCACAAATTTGAGGACGTCCTCAACGTGGGTCTGGACCATGTCAGCCAGTGGGGCAACCTGAGCCTGAACGGAGGCGGCCAGAGGCTTGATCTGGTCCTCAATGTTGGAGAAGGGCTTCAGCTGCTCCTGGAGCTTCTCAACCATGGGCTGAAACTGGGCTCTGCTCTGCTCCAGGTAAGCACTGCATCACAAAGACAAAGACAAAGATAAAGAAAATGTAATATTTATTGAGTACCTGTTTAAAGTAAGTACACCCCCCCCCCCATCCCCCCCCCCCCCCCCTTAATTCATTCAAGGTCAAATAAACGTGTTTTATTTTAATAATATCCACTGAAGCTTCAGATCTTCTCTTTCACTGTCTGAAATAGTTGGTTCAAGGATCTGCTCTCTCTAAACCCCGCCTTCCTTAGAGCCTGCTCTGCTCTGATTGGTCAGATGAGTTAGTTTCTTGGGATTGGTTGACTGCTTACAGAAATTGCATGAAGGACCATTTCTCAAAAAGCCTAATAAGGCCATTTTAAATCAAGATACATTTACTTGATACACTAAATAACATTTTATTTTGTTCAATAAAATCAATATATTGTTTCCTTCTTTTAATAACTTGTTTGAATGCACTCTTATATAAATAAGATATAATATAATAATATAATAAACTTAAAGAATTTGATCATTTCAACTAAACAGGCAGAAAAGAAGACATCTCAAATTAATGTATGTTCATTTAAAGAGATAGTTCACCCAAAATGGAAAACTACTGTACTCATGCCCTCCGTTCATTTCAAACCTGTGTTTTTTGTTGTTGTTGTTGTTGTTCTGAAGTATGCTGGTGGTCAGTTGAGTTGATTCATTGACGTTCATAGTGGGGTCAAATATGGACAAACCCAACATTGGGGTATTTTTAATTTTTATTTTTTCAGTTAAATTTAAATTACACTTTTTTTAGAGCAGTTGCTGGGTTTGTCCAAATTTAGCCCAACATTGGACCGCTGGTAATCAGCGAGTTGATGGCATCCATTGAGGTTACACTCCTAAAATGTTGGATTGTGATAACCCAATGTTGGGTCAAATAAGACAAACTCAGCATTGGGGTAATTTTTTATTAAATTTAAATGACACTTTTAAAGCAATTGGTGGGTTTGTCCATATTTGACCCACTGTTGGGTTATGACAATCCAGCATATTATACCGTCAACTGGATGTTTTTCTGAAGTTTGCTGGTAATCAGCGATTTCATGGCATCCATTGATGTCATTGTGGGGTTTTTGTCCTGCTTTAGACTTCAGAGGTTACACTTAGGCCCATTCCTAATTCTATTTCCGTACCCCTTCCCCTTGACCCTTACAACCAATGGTTAAGGGGAAGGGCTTCAAAATGTACCCCTAAGAATTGGGACAGCACTACAGCACCTGTACACGTCATCATATGTCATCGCGATCTCATGCTTCATGTGTGTAGTAGTTATTCTAGTTGTTATTTCTTTGGTATTTATCTTCAGGAGATCACTGAAGGCATATATCATGTTATCATAATGATCTAATGTGACAATAAGATCGTAACTATACTGTGTATTTACACAGTGGCCATATTTATCGATGTAAACACACAAAACAAGATTAATATTATAGCAGACACTGTAAAAGGCCCATTTCCAGCCACTAGACTTGCTGTAGAATGTTGTGGGACTGCTGTACAGGAGTTATTATTATGGATTATAGCATTTTTTTGGGGGGGGGGGGGGGGGTGGGGGGGGGGGGTTTTTTAAAAAGCATGACGGTAAAACATGAACGCCATTATGAATGTATTAAAACGTGATTGTTTGCTATAAAAATTCATATTAATGACAAAAAATTACTAATTTGGGGATCACTTTACTTCCGGGTTCAGCAATGCTGCTGCTGTGGCTGGTGTATTCTGGGAAATTTTCTTACCCCTTGGTTTCAAGTGTGGTCCTGAAAAATCTTAGGTCGAAGGGATATTCACCCCTTTCCTTTAGCCCTACGCCTTCAAGCTAAAGAGAATTGGGGTAAGGGGAAGGCCTAAGGGGTAGAATTGGGATTGGGCCTTAAAGAATGTTGGGTTGTGATAACCCAATGTTGGGTCAAATATGGACAAACCCAACGTTGGGTTGTTGTTGTTTTTTTACTAAATTTAAATCACGCTTTTTAAAGCAATTTTTGGGTTTGTCCATATTTGACCCAACATTAAGTTATGACAAGCAATTGTTGAGTTTGTCTAAATTTGACTCAATGTTGGGTTATGACAACCCAGCATTTTATAGTGTCAATACTTTTCTGAAGTGTGCTGGTAATCAGTGAGTTGATGGGTCCATTGACGTTCATTGGTTTTTTCCCCTACTTTAGACATCAGAGATTACACTCTTAAAAGGTTGGGTTGTCATAACCCAACATTGGGTCAAATATGGACAAACCCAACATTTTAGTTTTTTTTAATTACACTTGTTAAAGCAATTGTTGGGTTTGTCCATATTTGACTCAACATTGTGTTATGACAACCCAGCATATTATACCGTCAATACTTTTCTGAAGTCTGCTGGTAATCAGCGAGCTGATGGCATCCATTGACGTTCATAGTGGATTTTTTTCTCCCTACTTTAGACATCAACGGTTACACTTTAAAAATGTTGGCTTGCCGACCCAACGTTGGGGTGTTTTTTTTTTCTCAGTTAAATTTAAATGACACTTTTTAAAGCAATTGTTGGGTTTATCCATATTTTATTCAACTTGGGTTATGACAACCCAGCATGTAATACTGTCAACTGTATACTTTTCTGAATATGCTGGTATTCAACAAATTGATGGCATCCATTTATTTCATAGTGTTTTTTTCACATTAGAAGTTACACTCTAAAAAGTAATGGTTTTGTGCATACTTGACCCAACGTTGGGTTATGATCAAGGCTCCTGCTTGACGCTGACACGCTGCTCCTACTCTCGGTGTGAGTCTCGGTTGCGAACATGCATGCCGAAAAAATAGCCGCGCAGTGAGTTTTGCAAGTCGACAAATCAAAGTTCAAATAACATAATGGTGATCTTAATTAGACTAAGCATGGCTCCTGGCAGATTTTTTGTATGAAGCAAAAAGGAGGGATGATGGATCAGGAAGGTAAGACTTAATAAACCTAATTCTCGGCCATGAGTCGGGTCTAAGACAAAACACAACAGATAATTCTATAAAACATCTTTTTTGTATGATAATAGAATTGTTCATAGAATTTCATTCAAACTCGAAATTAATATTCATGCAAAAGATTTCTTAAATTATCTTAGCAACAGATAGGATAATAATTGTATAATAACTATAATATTGTTTATATATATATATATATATATATATATATATATATATATATATATATATATATATATATATATATATATATATATATATATATATTTATATATTTATATATATAATTATTTAGTTTTATTTTTTGAAGGGGAGCTGTGGCCCAGTAGAGCTTTATGTCTAGCAACGGCACTGGTTACAATATTAGCATAACCCAGCATATTATTCTGTCTAGCCACCAGCATTCTTCAAAATTTCTTTTGCATTCAGAAGAAAGAAATCCACAAAGATTTGGAACTACTTCTTTGAATGTTGACAGAACTGTGCTTTTTGTGTGAACTATCCCTTTATGATTGTTTAGATATTCATACTGGAAAACTTTTTTTTTTTTGCATTGCATAAATGCCTTCTTCATTTCTGTTTAAGTTGCACAAGGATGATTATGATGAATGATGATGGACTTACCTAGCTTTGTTGGCCAGCTCTGGACCCTCAACGTTCTTCAGATTGTCCACAAAATCCTGGAAGTACTTGGCGATCTTGTCCAGCTCAGCAGAAGCGTCTCTCTTGACCAGAGATGCTGACTCAGAGCCTGAACATGAACAGAAAATGCTTGATCAATACAGTATTACATCAAGTTAAATCAGGTGAGAGACTCTCTGGCTTTTACTGCACTTTTCCACAGGGCACTTTGTTATGTTAAGTACTTTACAGAGTAAAGATAAAATACCCACTGTGCTAATCTCTAGTTTATATCTCTTTAACCCGCAATACACATCATCTAGAGAGACAAAACGGGGTTTAAAGACTTACTGATGGCCAGAGCAAAAACAATGACGGCGATGAGGGAGAATTTCATGGCTGCAGGTTGAGCAAGAGTTGCCTGACAACACAAAGACATTCATTAATATCTCTCTCTGGTCAGAATTTTACACATAGTTTTCCATTACCAAACAACAGCAGGGTTTGACATTTCCCCAATTTCTGTTTAATGGAAAGAAGATTTTTACAACACATTTCTAAACATAATAGTTTGTTCTGTAGACAATCGGAAATGTTACAATAATTTTGACTTTAAAATGTTTTTTAAACAATTAAAAACTGCTTTTATTCTAGCTGAAAATAAAACAAATAAGACTTTCTCTAGAAGAAAAAATATTATCAGACATACTATGAAAATTTCCTTGCTCATAGTTTAGGAAATATTTAAAAAAGAAAACAAAATTTACAGGAGGGCGAATAATTGTGACTTCAGCGGTATACAACCAATGTTATTTAAAAAAACAAACATTTTTATTCACTGAAATAAAATAAAATAACCACTATTAAGTTGTCACAAGCACCAGCAATCTAATCCTGGCAGAATGCTGGTAAACACACAGATCGCATAGAACTACAAATCTGCCATTATATGCACTACAAGATCCAGTCATGCACTGCACCCACACACACTGGTTCCTAATCCTGGCTGATTACTAGCACACACAACTGAACTAATGGCATGGACTTTAAAAGCAGCACAAACACACACACACACTAGTTGCTGAGTCTTGCTATACTGTTAGTGAACATTACAGTGCAGTTTCCTTGCCTTTTGTGTTTGAACCAGCCTGATCTCACGAGAAAACGTAAGTATTTTACGTTTTGTCAGTTTAGTAGCTAATTCAGTTGTACGAAAATGTACGTTTTTAAAAAGGAGGTGTGGCACCAAACCCCACCCCTAAACCCAACCGTCATTGGGTGATGAGCAAATCATACTAAATAGTACAAATTAGCCACTAAATCAAAAAGTTACAAATCGCTATGAGATTGTGTTGGTTTGAACCTTGCTTTGTTTTGTTTGTTTTACATTGTCTGCTGCCTGCCTGTTTTGACCATTTGTTTGTGTATTTGACTACGACTCCTCTGGATTGCCCATATACATCTGTTTGCCCCTGTGTTGACCATTGCTTGCCTGACTATCTCTGTTTAATAAACCTGCTTTTGGATCTGCACCTCCCTTGTCAGCGTCCGCTTCACGTTACATAAATACTTTTAAAAAGAAATTAAACTAACAACAGTCACTGAAAAAATAAATAAAATAAAATAATTAGCAAAATCTTATGTTTATCATGTTCAGAGTTAAAAATCACTACCTGCGACTGCTTAGGGAAGTTCCTGCAGATGTGCTTTTTACAGACAAACACATTTTTTTAATTTGCCAAAAAAAGTAATTACGCTGTAAAAAAATATACATATATTAACTTAATTTGAACTTTAATTTTTCCATATTTTATGATTCATGTTTTAATTTTTTTAAATATTATTTTATGCTTTTGAATCGCTTTATGAAACTTTGATCTTTTTTTCTGACAACTTTTACCCTTAAAAAATGGAAAAGGTGACTTTTATTAACATTTTTAATAGTTTAAAGTGATATATTGTCTGGGTTGGTGTTGTATAGAAGAATGGTCAAGGTCATATAATGCAATTCAAAAGCACAAATAAATGGAGAAAAAAATAAAAACATGAATCACAAAATATGGAAAAATGCTAATTTATGCATATTGTTTACAGTGTAGAATTACTGAAACTGAAACTAAAAATGAACTAGAAATTTGTTCACAAAACAAAAGCTTTAATAAAACCATAAAACTATTTTTAGCTGTAAAAATTTGTTCAGTTTATTTAAAAAAATGGCATCAAAATAAAACTAATCTAAAAAAGCAAAACAATAATAATATTAGGCATTTGTAGGTACAAAAGCATACAATCATAGGTATTAGCATAGCTGTAATCTTACCTTGTGTCAATGTGTCGTTAGGCCTGGTGTGATGTGATGATCTGTCCTCTAAAGTCCCTGGGGCTTTTATAATCCCGGGACACTGGGATTGCACCCATTCAAAGGGTGAACCGTGCTGATGAAATCATCCATGCTCAACCTTTAGGCTTTACCTGACACAGAAACGATTGAATCAAAGGTCAGGAGTTATCACATCTTTGTGCTTAATGAGTGCATTTTTGGGATGCTTCAGTCACCGGATGATGTCATCAGTTTGAATGACTACACTGCTGAATATAGCATACGCTTGGCAATAAGAAATAAACCGGGGCTTATAAGTGGATTGAACGGAATTAATCAAAGTGTATAGGGTGGCATGGTGGCTCAGTGGTTAGCACTGTCACCTCACAGCAAGAAGGTCACTGGTTTGAGTCCCAGCTGGGTCAGTTGGCACTGCTGTGTGGAGTTTGCATGTTCTCCCCGTGTTTGGCGTGGGTTTCCCCTGGGTGCTCTGGTTTCCCCCAAAGACATGTGCTCTAGGTAAACTGGATGAAATAATTTGGCTGTAGTGTGAGTGTAAATGAGTGTGTTTGGGTATTCACAGTGGCAACTTCTGAAATAGAGACTAGGCTAAAGTAAAATGAATGAATGAATAATCAATGAGTCTTTGTCTGTTGAATTCTGTATTGATTTAAATCAATCAAATTTCCTAAACTTGCTTGAGTGATGGTTTTAGGTGGGTTTAGTTTCCAAGTTTAGTTTAGCTAATATTTTAGCTTTTCCTTGGGGATTTTTTAAACTGATCTTGTACACAATAGTTTAATCCAGTAATTGCAGGAGGAGTGATTCTGGCAATCCTTGGTTTTTTACTATTTTTCATTAGAATAAGAAAGATTAGATGCTGATTAGATGCATTAGTTTACTGTGCATTTGGTTTCATTTAGTATATCGCAATTACAACAATTATTTTGAATTCAGGCCAGCGCTGTAAAAAAAGCTGGAATCCACACAATCGATTTGTGTTGGGACAACATGAAGGATTATTAAAGGGTACATAGTTTACCTCTTTTTTATGATTTAATATTAATATTATGGTTCTTCTAAGTGTGCCAGTTTAGGTTCAGTTCAAAACACAATTCAGATTGTTTGATTATAATGTGTTATAAGTGTCATTTGGGGGGCACATCTGTACACAGTTCGATGCTTTAGGAGTGCGTTGCTAAACATGAAAATTAGTTTTGACTTCCCGCCCAACATAACAAGGGGGCGGAGCCAAGAGCCACCTCCGCTTTGTGTTTGGCAACAGACAGACAGACAGACAGAGAGAGGCAACATGAGGGAGAGGACCAGCATTCAGCTGTACATGTACGAGTCGGACACAGACCAAACAGAGAGTACAAAATCATTTGTGTCTTTGTATAGTTTTACAGCCAACTGTGTGCTAGTTTCAAGTTCTGAGCTTGTACACCAAGACTAATAACCATGCACACTGAATTAACTTTGACTGAGGCACCGGATGCGTCGCTCAGAGCTGCGACACGGCACACTCAGACACGCACATTTGGATGTTATTAAAAATGAAACTATTCAGATGGCGCTCTGTGGCGCAGCAGAAATATGAACAGTGTCCTGAGTAGTGGCTGGGCGCCGCCGACTTGAAGCGCCATTGTGTGTACCCATATAGAAACCTATGTTTAGAATTCTAAAATGCATGGCGCTGCGCATCGCTGAGCGGCGCTTCAGGTGTGCGACCTGCAGGCAAGTTCGTTATTTATTTATTAATTAACGATTAATAAATAATTCGAACTAACGAATTAGTTCGTTCGTTATTTATTTCCAATGGAAATATGGAAGGGGGAAATAATGAGGCTTTGCCTCATTTATTTCCACGTGAGGCAACGCGCTCGCACTTTCCAGCTGCACCTAGTTAAGATTACACTCGCAGGGAGCTTCTGTGACCTCGTGAAATGCAAACGGTTGAAGTTTAAGGTAGATGCAATGAAAACTACCTAAATGGAAACTCACCTAAATTACAAACAATAATTCTGATAAGAGCGATCATGTGGGGAATGTTGATCTTGTGTTGAGCCCAATGAGTCTTACATCTAAAAATAGAGCAAGGGTGTTTCTTTGGTGACATCGCTTTTGACTCACACGCTGAAAATGGCGGACGTGAAACAACAAACTGAGGATATGGTGATGCGCACCTGTCAATCAATATTGGTGGGCGGGGGAACTGCACTCTTACGTCAAGTTGCGGTCGCTCTGAAAACCCTCCAATTGGTCCACCGTTTTTATGTTGTTAAATTGAAAAAAAAGGACTAGGTGTGTTTATATCACACCAATATGACGGTCTATACACTATATCTACACATATGTCTGTCCAAACAGCTTGAAAAGTAGATTTTTCACCATAGGTGCTCTTTAAGTTAGCTTTTAGTTTTTTAGTTTTTCCAAAATTAAGTGGATTGAAAATAAAACAGTTAAGTTGTCCCAAATAAAAACAAGAATTTTGGATGTTCAGCTCATTTTAAATAAGTAGTTTGAAGAAACAGCAAACATAAGTTTTTGAGTTTATAAACAGAAGAATTGTAGCAGTTCACACGAGTGCGATATGGCTGTATATCGGCACTGATGGGAGGCGTGTGTTGGCTTGAGAATACAGGCTGAGTGCCTTAGTGCTCCACCAGTGATGATATACAGCCATATCGCACTGCTACAATTCTTATTCTTGAATACAACAGTTCAACGGCACAATCGTTTATTTAAAAAAGAAAATCAAACACAGAGAGTCTAAAAACCTTTTTGTATGAGCAACTTCCGCCATTCATTTACATCTACAGCTGACATCAGAACAGCAGAAACCGTTGCTAATTTACAAATGTCACTTTAGAGCTAGTGTCTGAATGATTCTCTAGCGTAATGTCTATAAAGCTGACCGGCATGAAGTGCCATCAGTCTACAGAGATTTCACAGTATTTATCGGTTATACTATCGTTTGGGTTTTTGTAAGAAGGGGGTGGGTCAGTCGATTGGTCAGTCAGTCATCAGTGGCATCTGGTGCATTTACGTGAAAACAGCAGGCCCGAATGGCACTCGCGAGAGAGATTTGAGTACAGAAATGCATAGACAGCGACCTCTGGTGGGTTCGTGAAAGTAAAAACTGCCAAAAAAACGTAGCTCCTGGGACATATTTGGCGCTCTCCAGAAATGTATATAGGGGTACGTTT
This sequence comes from Danio aesculapii, assembly GCF_903798145.1. Lineage (NCBI taxonomy): Eukaryota > Metazoa > Chordata > Actinopteri > Cypriniformes > Danionidae > Danio > Danio aesculapii. The sequence continues at coordinate 10,698,803 of NC_079450.1, read as the reverse complement.
TCAGACTGAACAAGGGTTGAATAAAGAGCTATTAAATTTTCTCTCTCTCTCTCTCTCTCTCTCTCTCTCTCTCTCTCTTTAACCATTTTATGTGTCTGTAGCACAATCGGTGCTGGAATGATTTTTGTATTGGATGAAATTGTTTGATGTAATGAATGAATGATTCATAAGCACTTCAGAGAAGAGCAGCTCCTTTTCAGAATGTTTTGTGGTCATAAAATTACCCATAAAATATTGCACTTTATGTGGGTGGGTCTTTACATGTTTACAAATGCTGGCTTCTTGTAACCCAATGTTGCATCAAATATGGACGAATCCAATGTTGAGTTATTTCTTTATTAATTTTAATTTTTTTCAATTAAATTTGAATTCCGCTTTTTAACCCAGTGGTTGGGTTTGCCATAATGGATTCAGCTTTGAGTTTCAACAACTTTTTGTCATTCTCAAACAATTATCAATTGGTTATGGAGATTTATCTCCTGAAGGTTGTTAATCTAAAGTCTAAATCCACTGAACACCCTGTACTTTTATCCCTTATTCATTTCCATTCCTGTCAAAATGTAAATATGACCTTCTGACTAAAGTCCATGTTTTTTTTAAACAAGAGCTTATTGGCAGATCTCAGACTAGCGTACATGCTGCTTGATAAATGGGAATTTTTTTATATCAAATCATTGCACTACATCATAAACACACTGGCTTTACTGTAAATAGTTTTACTGTTTACAAGTTAGTTATTTACCTAACCCTACACTGTAAAACCCAACATTCAACTTTATCAAATGAAATGAGTGTAGTTAACTCAAAATTTGCTAAAAGTTAATTCTACTCATTTAAAAAGAGTTTTGAACTCAGTGTTGAAGGTAATGAGTTAATTAAATACCCCATTACTTTAACTTAAATGGATTAAGTTCACAGTACTCATAAAGATTAGTTTTTTAACGCAAATGGTTTGTAGCAATCAGTTTCCTCAAATGAGTTGCCATTACTTATTGAGTTTTACAGTACTCAGTTGGTTTGAGTTCTCTTCATTTATTGGGTTTAACTGTGCTCAAATTGCTTGTTTACTCAAATGGATTAAGTTCCCAGTACTCATTAGGATTAGCTTTTGAACTTAAATGGTTTGTTGCAATCAGTTTCCTCAAATGGTTTGAGTTACCTTAACTTTTTGGGTTTTACAGTGTAATAATTTGCACATTTATGCCACGAAAACACACATTGACAGTAAATTCTATTGACCCTAAATCTTTCATTTATAAACGAAAAGTGCTACAGCCAGTCTCATTCATTTTCTTTGCATTCTTTGCTTTTTGTGCTGTTTTTTTATTATATTATTTGGTCACGGGCTGCGCAGTGGGTAGCACATTCGTCTCACAGTAATAAGGTGTTTCTGTGTGGAGTTTGCATGTTCTCCCCATGTTGGCGTGGGTTTCCTCCAGGTGCTCTGGTTTCCCCCACAAGTCTAAAGACATGCGCAATAGGTGAATTGGGTAAGCTAAATTGTCCGTAGTGTATGTCTGTGAATGAGAGTGTATGAATGTTTCCCAGAGATGGGTTGCAGCTGGAAGGGCATCCGTTGCGTAAAACATATGCTGGATGAGTTGGTGGTTCATTCTGCTGTGGCAACCCCAGATTATTCAAGGGACTAAGCCGAAAAGAAAATGAATGAATGAATTAATTATTTGGTCACACTTTATGGTAATGTATAATTCATGCAACTAACAAACCATTAACTAGTACTTTTAGCTCAATAAACTACTAATTAGCTGCTTATTAATAGATATTACAGTAGTATATGGGTCTGAAATAAGATCAGACTTTATAAGTGCTAATAAACAGTTTATATTGTAATAAAAGTTAGGTAACAAACTACTAGTAAACAGTGTGAATTGTTACTTAAGTTTAACCTATTATTTTTATTTTTATGTATAAACTTGATTGTATTTAGAGCAAGTTGTTTGACTATTTACTGCTGTTTGCTACTATTAGTCATTTCCCCAAAAACAAATGTATAGTAAATCCTATAAAACATTTGCAGAAAGGAGCTTAGCATGTGAACACTATAAGCTACTGAAAAAAAACACATTGTACTTTTAGTATTGATTATCATATACTGGAACTGAAGTACAATATTAAGTATTTAGCATTTCTAAAACTCTTTGTCATTAGCCTACATTTCTTCATTCATAAGCCTGGATTGTATACACTACCTGACAGAAGTCTTGTCGTCGATCCCAGTTGTAAGAACAACAAATAATAACTTGACTTCTTGATCATTTGGAAACGTGGCAGAAGGTAGATTTTTCTGATGAGTTATCTGTTGAACTGCATCCCAATCATCACAAATACTGCAGAAGACCTACTGGAAACCACATGGACCCAAGATTCTCACAGAAATCAGTCAAGTTTGGTGAAGGAAAAATCATGGTTTGTGGTTACATTAAGTATTGGGGCGTGCGAGAGATCTGCAGAGTGGATGGCAACAACAACAGCCTGAGGTCACAAGACATTTGTGCTGCCCATTACATTACAAACCACAGGAGAGGGCAAATTCTTCAGCAGGATAGCGCTCCTTATACTTTAGCCTCCACATCAAAGTTCCTGAGAGCAAAGAAGGTCAAGGTGCTCCAGGATTGGCCAGCCCAGTCACCAGGGATGAACATTATTGAGCATGTCTGGGGTAAGATGAAGGAGGAGGCATTGAATATGAATCCAAAGAATCTTGATGAACTCTGGGAGTCCTGCAAGAACGCTTTCTTTGCCATTCCAGATGACTTTATCAAGTTATTTGAGTCATTGCAGAGATGTATGGATGCAGTCCTCCAAGCTCATGGGAGTCATACACTATATTAATTCTTTTTCCACTGCACCATGACTTTATATTCTATACTGGACATTATTTCTGTTAAGTGACAAGACTTCTGTCTATGTAAAGTCAGACCTTACTGTCCTAATTGAATAATTAAAAATCAAGGCATGATCATATTTTATGTAAAATAAGTGTAATCTAGAGGCCTTTGCCTTTCACATAGCCACTTCTGATACCAAATGATCAACTAGAAGTCAAGTTATTATTTGTTGTTCCTAAAACTTGGATAGGTGACAAGGCTTTTGTCAGTTAGTGTATGTTTATGTAAATATATATTTACAAAGAGAATGGTAGAAATGGGGTAGTTGCCAAAAAAAAAAAATAATAATAATATATATATATATATATATATATATATATATATATATATATATATATATATATATATATATATATATATATATATAGTATATCTTTTTCTCTAACAGAGTGTAATACATTTTTAAAAAGCATTGCAAAGTTGTCACTTTTTAATATTTTTTTATTTCAAACAAAACCATCAGCATACGAATAAAATATTGTGACAAAATGCAAGAGAACTGTGTATTGGAGAGTCCTGTGGGTTTACTGAGGTGGGAGCATGGCTTTGGCCTGGTCAGCAACGAATTTGATCATGTCCTCAACGTGGGTCTGGACCATGCCGGCCAGTGGGGCTACCTGAGCCTGGACGGAGGCGGCCAGAGGCTTGATCTGCTCTTCAATGTTGCCGGAGAAGGGATTCAGCTGCTCCTGGAGCTTCTCAACCATAGGCTGAAACTGGGCTTTGCTCTGCTCCAGGTAAGCACTGTGCCATAAACAAACAAACAAAGACGAAAGAATTAATGAATCAAATCAATTGAAAGTAATAATAACTATGTGGATAATTTAGTTTCACAGTTGAGATGATGGACTTACTTGGCTTTGTTGGCCAGCTCAGCACCCTCAACGTTCTTCAGATTGTCCACAAAATCCTGGAAGTACTTGGCGATCTTGTCCAGCTCAGCAGGAGCGTCTCTCTTGACCAGAGATGCTGACTCAGAGCCTGAACATGAACAGAAAATGCTTGATCAATACAGTATTACATCAAGTTAAATCAGGTGAGAGACTCTCTGGCTTTTACTGCACTTTTCCACAGGGCACTTTGTTATGTTAAGTACTTTACAGAGTAAAGATAAAATACCCACTACAGTGTAAATAATTGTTTTGCTGCTTGTTCAAACTACTTATGAACTAAAAACACAATTCTTGATATTTATTTGGGACAAAATAATTGTTTTATGTTCAATCAACTTAAATTTGTTAAGTTAACTTAATCAATTTGTGTTGGGACAACATGCATGAATTGTGTGGGTCCTGCAATTTTTACAATGTACACTGAAAATGTTGGGTTCCTCACAATCGATTTGTAAAACATCATGAAGGAATTAAGTTAACTTATTAGTTTTTATGTTTATTATCAGTTTATATTTAGTTATTTTACTTTAAACTCAGTGAAAAGAACCTATTCTTAGCTATATTGGTGAAATTGCTAAACCTACATGCAAGAGCCTGAGAAAAGGCTCATATTAGAAGAAAACTTCACTTAGAAGTTCTCTTTAACCCACAAAATGCATCATCTAGATAAGTGTTTCTCAACCACGTTCCTGGAGGACCACCAGCACAGCACATATCCATGTCTCCTTAACCAAACACACCTAATTCAGGTCATCAGCTCATTAGCAGAGCCTGAAAGACCTGTAATGAGTGTGACAGACAAAGACGACATCTAAAAAATGCAGTTTTGGTGGTCCACAAGGAACGTGGTTGAGAAACACTTATCTAGACAGACAAAACCATAAAAATAAAATACCCACTGTGCTTCCCTCTGGTTTATATCTCTTTAACCCGCAATACACATCATCTAGAGAGACAAAACGTGGTTTAAAGACTCACTGATGGCCAGAGCAACAACAATGACGGCGATGAGGGAGAATTTCATGGCTGCAGGTTGAGCAAGAGTTGCCTGAAAACACAAAGACATTCATTAAAATCTGTCCCTGGTCTAAATGTCCCCTTATAAGCCTCTATTTCTAATTAGAATCAATAGCAGAGCTCAACATGGCCATAGAGGTATAATGTAGCTGTAATCTTACCTTGCGTCCAGAGATTGTTAGACCTGATGGTGCTTTCTCCAAAGAGGCCTGGGTTTTTATAGTCTCAGCAGCAGTTCAAAGGGTGATCTGTCCTGATGAAATCATCTACACACACTGAACCTCTATAGGCTGACGCTGAAGTGATTCAATCAAAGTTCAGCAGTAATCTCTTTTAGTCTTTGAGCTCAAACGCCACATTGGGCTGTTACAATATAGTATGTTACATCAGTTTTATATAAGGTTACATATTCAGCATCAAATAAATAAAATAATATCAATCCAGCCAATTGTTTTTAGGGAATCATTTGTTTCATACTGTAAATAGGGTGTGCACTCATGTAATCTTGATGGTTTCAGCATGTATTAGGATTTACTGCTAAGTATTGGTATAATTTATTTATTTTATACTTATTTACTGGGCTTAAGCATCTAATAATGAAGGTGAATTTGGTGTATTTAAACAATGAGGTCAAATAAATAAAATAACAATAATACAACCTATTGTTTTCATGAGGAATCATTTATTTCATACTGTAAATTTAGTAAGTATGCATGTGTACAGTGCATACTTATCTAATCTTGACAGTTTCAGCATGTATTAAGATTTACTGTGGAGTATATGATTAATCTATTTTTATACTGTGCTGCAGCATCTAGTAACAAAGGAGAATTTGATGTATTAATACAATGAGAGTTGAACATAAATAATTACTATTTTTTATTATAATAAATATAAATAAAAATAATTTATATCATATTTATTATAACATCTGTTTGATTTATCAGGGCTTTTTGGGTTAGGAGTTGGTTTGAGAACTAAAACTAACTAAAATATGTAATTAATTAAATGAAAAAGACATGAAATTATATGAAGTTATAAATATATTTGATTAAGCTAAATGTATTTATTAAATAAATTATACATCTAACAATACAGTACTGAATTAAGCAGAAATAAGTGAATATACAAAAGGACAAACTTATATAAAATATAATACTGTAATGTAAAAAAGAAATTTTTCTGATATATGTTTTACACGTTTGTAATTTAGTTTGTCACTCAATTAGTGGGATCTTTGTGCAAGAATGTATATTTATACATATACATAAATAACCCCCCTGAATTATTAGTTCCCCCCCCCCATTTCTGTTTAACGGAGAGCAGATTTTTTCAACACATTTCTAAACATAATAGTTTTAATAACTAATTTCTTATAACTGATTTATTTTATCTTTGCCATGATGACAGTAAATAATATTTGACTAGATATTTTTCAAGACACTTCTATACAGCTTAAAGTGACTTGTTATTGTATAACAATGGTTTGTTCTAAAGACTATTGAAAAAATATATAGCTTAAGGGGGCTAATAATTTTGACCTTAAAATGGTTTGTAAAAAATTGAAAACTTTATTTATCAGACATACTGTGAAAATTTCCTTGCTCTGTTAAACATCATTTGTTGTATATTTTAAAAAGAATTTTTTTTTTAATTCTGACTAATAATTCTGACTTCAACTGTATATACTGTATATATATATATATATATATATATATATATATATATATATATATATATATATATATTCATAGACTATCGAAAAAATAGTGCTTAAAGGGATATTTTATATATATGTCAGCTAAGAACAGGAAACTGAGGCTACAATTCACACAGGCTCACCAAAATTGGGCAATAGAAGATTGGAAAAACGTTGCCATGTCTGATGAATCTCGATTTCTGCTGCAACATTCGGATGGTTGGGTCAGAATTTGGCATCAGGCTGGTGGTGGTGGTGTATTGATGTGGTGGAATATTTTCTTGGCACACTTTGGGCCCATTTGTACCAACTGAGCATCGTGTCAATGCCTTAGCCTACCTGAGTATTGTTGTGACCATGTCCATCCCTTTATGACCACAGTGAACATATCTTCTGATGGTTACTTTCAGCAGGATAATGCTTCATGTCATAAAGTGTGAATCATCTCAGACTGGTTTCTTGAACATGACAATGAGTTCACTGTACTGAAATGACCTCCACAGTCACCAGAGCTCAATCCAATAGAGCACCTTTGGGATGTGGTGGAACGGGAGATTAACATCATGGATGTGCAGTCGACAAATCTGCAGCAACTGCGTGATGCTATCATGTCAATATGGACCAAAATCTCCGAGGAATATTTCCAGCACCTTGTTGAATCTATACCACGAAGGATTAAGACAGTTCTGAAGGCAAAAGTGGGTCCAACCCTATACTAGTAAAGTGTACCTAATAAAGTGGCCGGTGTGTGTGTGTATATGTATATATAATCATTTAAATTTTATAACTGAGAAGTACTTATATTCATATTTAGGGTGTATGGCATTTAAATGGAGTCTGGCCAGACTAAATAAATAAAAATAAAGAAATCTGTAGCCCATTTGTTTAACAATTTAGGCTTATGTATGAAGAAATATAGGCTAATGACAAGCAATCAGCACAACTTTCTTTCTTTTATTCTTTAACCCAAACCCATGTTGTTTTTTTACCTGCTGAACTAGTCCTTTTCTCTCATATGTTTGGTTTGCACGTCAGCTCGACCAGCTCAGCTTTTCAATCACAAACTGATTGGCTTTATCTGTGGATCGAGGAACATCTACAGTCAGGGATTCTTGGTTATCTTGTACCAGTTTGACTAATTAAGGGATTATTAGAGTTCAACGCTTAAAACAAGTACTGAACTTTACACTTTGATGGACAGTTCATCCAGCATTTACATTTACTCACTGTTTACTGACCCTCAAGTGATTCCAAACTTTCATGAGGGCTTTTTTAATCATAAAATAAGATATTTTGAAGAATGTTAGAAACTGACATCATTGGAATAGTCAGTTATTGCTGCTTTCCAACATTCTTCAAAATATCTTCTTTTTGTTTAATAGAAGAAAGTCAAACAGGTTTGTGACAAGTGAAAAAATATTTTAGTTTTGGGTGAACTATCCCTTTAAGCAGTTCATTCATTTACAAGTAGTTGAATTATATCACATAATTATTATTATTATTATTATTATTATTATTATTATTATTATTATTATTATTATTATTATTATTATTATTATTATCATCAGGCGACACAGTGGCTCAGTGGTTAGCACTGTCGCCTCACAGCAATAAGGTCGCTGTGCCAGTTGTCATTTCTGTGTGAAGTTTGCATGTTCTCCCCGTGTTGGCGTGGGTTTCCTCTGGGTGCCCTGGTTTCCCCCACAGTCCAAACACATGCGCTATAGGTGAATTGGATAAACTAAATTGGCTGTAGTGTATGTGTGTGCATGTGAGAGTGTATGGGTGTTTCCCAGTACTGGGTTGCAGCTGGAAGGGCATCCGCTGTGTAAAACATATGCACTGTGGCGACCCCTGATGAACAAAGGGGACTAAGCCAAAGGAAAATTAATGAATATTATTATTTGGTGAAAACCTATATAGGTAAATATACATTTTCTATACTGATACAGCTGAAGAGTGAAATCTTGCTCTATAAACATAGCTCCTCTAGATTCTAGATTTTTTTATGTACATCAAGATTGAGGTAAAGTTAGTTTTATATTCACACATTCGTTCATTTTTGAACGTGACAACTTGTGACATGCTCCCTAAATTGTTTACCACGCTATGTTGCTTGAATATTCTGTCTGAAATCGCATGCAAGTATGACTTCAAAACAACATTAGCATTATTTAATTGATTATGAACGATGTTGGGGTGGCACAGTGGCTCAGTGGTTAGCACTGTCACCTCACAGCAAGAAGGTCGCTGGTTCGAGCCCCAGCTGCATCAGTTGGCGTTTCTGTGTGGAGTTTGAATGTTCTCCCCGTGTTGGCGTTGGTTTCCTCCGTATGCTTCAGTTTCCCCTACATTCCAAAGACATGCAGTACAGGTGAATTATATAAACTAAATAGGCCGTAGTGTATGAGTGTGAGTGTGTGTGTGTGTGAATGTGATAGTGTATGTATGTTTCCCAGTACTGGGTTGTGGCTGGAAGGGCATCCACTGCGTAAAATATATGCTGAATTAGTTGGCGGTTCATTCCGTTGTGGTGACCCCTGACAAAAAAGGACTAAGCCGAAGGAAAATGAATGAATGAATGAACAATTTTGTACTTTGATAGTCATTGGCTGATAATATGATTCCCTATTTAGAATTTGCAAAAATACTTTTCTAAAAAGATATCATTAATAATATTAATAATAAAAATAATAATAATGCATTTTAAGATGCCTTTCTTGACACTCAAGGTCACCGTACTAGACAGCTAGAATCAGCTCAAATAAAAACACAATAAAAGACAATAGAATACAATACAAATTTTAAAAAATGCAGTCAGGTTAAAGAGAATAAGCTGTTCTAAACAGATGTGTTTTGAGTTTGGATTTAAATTGTGAAAGAGAGTCTAAATTACAGAGATTAGGAGGAAGTGAATTCCAAAGCTGAGGAGCAGAGTAGCTGAAGGATCAGCTCCCCATGGTGACAAGGCGGACAGAGGGAACAGTGAGGTGAATGGAAGAAGAAGACCTGAGTGTTCGAGAAGGTGTGGCGATATGAACAAGATTAGTAAGGTATGGAGGAGCAAGATGGCTTTAAAAGTGAGGAGAAGTGTTTTATAATTAATTCTGAAAGAGATGGAAGCCAGTGGAGCTGTTGTAGAATGGGTGTGATGTGACAGATAGAGGGGGTTTTGTGATATTACGGCCTGCAGCATTTTGTACCAGTTGTAATTTATGAAGAGTTTTATTAGGGAGGCCAAACAGAAGAGAATTACAGTGGTCTAAATGGGATGTGACTAAACTATGAACAAGGAGAATGCCTAAAAGTACGAATATAAAACCAGCTTTACCTCAATGACATCGAGTTGCAAAAAAATTATCATTATACTCAAAAACAGAACCTCGTATTTTCTGGCACTCTCACTATACAAAAGGTTTATGGTGGAAGATATCTAAATTCATAAATGATAAAGTGCAGTCAATATTTTACTGTATGAATGTGTCATTTTTGTTGTTTGCTTTTTAACTATGATAAGTTGTTGAAAATGGGTGGCGCAGTGGGTAGCATGATCGCCTCACAGCAAGGAGGTCGCTGGTTCGAGTCCCAGCTTGGTCAGTTGGTGTTCCATGTATGGAGTTTGCATGTTCTCCCCATGTTGGCGTGGGTTTCCTCTGTGTGCTCTGGTTTCCCCTACAGTCCAAAGACATGCAGTACAGGTGAATTATATCAACTAAATAGGCCGTAGTGTATCCCTGTGTTGGGTTGTGGCTGAAAGGGCATCCGCTGCTTAAAACATATGGATAAGCTGGATAAGTTGGCGGTTCATTCCGCTGTTACGACCCCTGAATAATGAAGGGAATAAGCCGAAAAGACAATGAATGAATGAAAAAAGTTGAGAATGAAGCTTATGTTGTCAATCTTTTGATTATACTTACTAAGTTTCATATCATCTTTGTAGATTCAGAACTAGATATTTATAAAAATTCCATTAAGGAAAGTACAATCAAAACAAAGCTGTAAAAACTGTGTATTTGCTTGACACATTTAAGTTATTGTGAGTTAGCAAGGCCTAGCTAGCATTATCTGTAAAATTTGTATTTTGTTTTTTATTATTTGATTTTTCACTTTGTTTTACCTATTAAGTCTATGTACTTATACATAACTCTGTTATGCTTTGCACATCTTGTTTATGTACACCCCTAGCATTGTTCTGTACGTCGTTAACAGTGTTGGGGGTAACGCATTACAAGTACGTAAGTAACGTAATAATATTACATTTCTTAGTAACAAGTAAAGTAACTTTTAAAGTAAAATTTTTAAAGCATTGCTTAGCATTGCATTGCTTTTAAAAATTAAGTAATAATATCTGAGTTGCTATTAAAATAATGTAATGTGAGTCACTTTTAGCTTAGTTAATTGGCTTTTAAAAAATAAATTGCTGAATTAAAATGATTGTAGTCGCGTGAAGTCTCACACGCAATGAGAGAATGCAGAAACAGCCGAAAGGGAAGATGGCAGAGCCGTACATTTCTGCAATAGAAATATTCTCATTCTTTTAAAACACATGGAAGAAAAAGAAAAGAGGATTATCTGAATGGACAGTGATTTTATGTTTTAATAAGACGAAAAGTGCAAAAGTAACAACTTTCATTAATCTGTATATGCGGCATGTATAGCTCTGAGGTCAGGAAGTTCTCCAAAGATAACATTATCATTAATTTTAATGTGTTTTTTAAAGGTTTATGAAGGTTATACAGTAAGCTGTTAATTGCTCTGTTTTTTTTTTATGAAAAAAGAACCGGAAGAAAAAGTTCTGAAAGAGATCAAGCCCCAGCCAAGTCATAAAAAGTAACACAAAGGTAACTCAAAAGTAACGTAATGCATTACTTACCATAAAAAGTAACTAAGTAACGCAACTTGAGTAACTCAATATTACAATGCATTACTTTCTAAAGTAACTTTCGCCAACACTGGTCGTTAATAAATAAATTAATAAAAGTAAATAAATGAAAAACGGAGTATCCTCCTTTTACACCTCCACAACAGCAGACGGCGAAGTTTTTGACCAGCATTTGAATGTGACGCAGTGTCGCATTGAGTGTTCAGTTCTGCGCATGCTCACAGCCGCTCACTCACTTCTCACTCACAGGCAGCATCATGGCGGACGTACTAGATCTTCATGAAGCGGGAGGCGAAGACTTTCCTATGGACGAGGATGGCGATGGTACAATGTTTATATACACTTACTTGTTGCACAGATGTTTATTTATGTGATTATATTTGATATCAGAAGAATGCTAGTGGTGAATGTGTGCAATACTCTTGTTTTCTTCTGGCGGGCCTAGTCCTCTTAGCGCGCATGCTAACAGTTAGCTGATTCAAACCAGTCGCGCGTTGTAGTGATTCAGCTTTGTTTTTGTTTTCTGGCTACAGTATAGTGTAATTGACAGCCAATGATCGTTTTAAGACCACAAACAATAGAGATTTAGATACAAAACTTTGGGGGAAATTAATACTATGTTGGAGTCGTGTTTAAAGAATGTTCTCTTAGTTTCTAATCAATAATTTATCATGTCTGTAAAATGTACCATCACTGTGTTTGGTAACAGGTTAGCATGAACTTTAACAATGTTTGTTTTTCTTTTTCTTTCAGAGAGCATTCACAAGTTAAAAGAGAAAGCCAAGAAGAGGAAAGGTCGTGGTTTTGGGTCTGGTAAGTTGCGTGTGTGTGTGTGTGTGTGTGTGTGTGTGTGTGTGTGTGTGTGTGTGTTTGTAAATTATCATCTTCGTGCATCATGTGCTTATAATGTTTGCTGCTTTATTTCACAGAGGAAGGAGCCAGATCTAGAGTCCGAGAGGATTATGACACAGTAGAACAGGATGGAGATGAGCCTGGACCACAGAGATGTAAGATTTATAATGTACTTTGTTATTAGACTTGGAAAAACCTATGAGATATTTTTAAACTAGGACTGGGCGATTTAGGCCTAAAATCAAAATCTCGGTTAATTGAACATTTTTAACTCGATTATGATTAATGAATGGTTATTTTGTGTATGTTTTTGCCCTCATAGTTCACCCACAAGTTTTGTACAGTAAATATTCTCACATACTTCAAGCGAGAGATCTTTCAATGAAGGCTGCATTACTTGATTAGAAAATAAAAGTAAACACACACTATACTATTATTTACTAAACACCAAAGCTGAACAACTGAAATTAAAACACACATTGTCTAAAACGCTGCTCTCCGCTATGTGTCATTGTAAAGTGTAATGAAATTTTTTTTGAGAGGTGTGCAGGTATGTGAAGGCTGCGCCAGACCATAAGCGTATGCTTGGCAGAATTATAATATAAGAATAATATAGTACGTATAAAGCATAATATAATAAGTATAAATTAGCCATGACAAAGCGGGGTCACTTGACTCGTCAAATGGTTGGGAAAATAATTGAAAAATTGACCTGGAAAAATTTGACCGATTATAAGTTCTGAATGTCGATATTCGATTAATCAATCAGCCCTCTTAAAAACACTAGCTTGTCTTGTATCGTGTTTCACATTCAGAGTACTCGCGCTTCTTGAAAGTACTTCAATTTCAGACATATGAATTTCAGGACAGGGGTCTTTGAAGGTGTTTGAATTAAATTTTTAAATAAAACTAGTTCACGGTGGTATTCAACAACTAAAAAAAACAAACAATGAAAAAACAATGAGAAATTCTTCTTTTAAAATCTTCAATTTAAATCTTGTACAAGAACTGACAAATGATGCAAATTTTATAAATATTTCAGAAACTGCATTTGAATATCACCGGCAATATTGAATTCAACCTATTATAATAAAGTATTAGAATTTTTATTTTTTTTTAAATGATACATTCAAAACATTGTCATCACTCTCAACATTTTAATGTAAATATTAAGTGCAAGGACTTTTATGGTGCTACATATGCTGGCGGTGTGAATTTCAAAGGTGCTTGATTTGATAATAATGGTGCTTTAAAAAGTCCTTGAATCTACTGTTTATGAAAGAATGGAATCCCGGTGCGTTACTTTAAATATATTTGGGGTTTACAAATAATCCTGGGTTCTCATATGCCCTGCTTTACATTTTCACGCTGTAGTTTTCTAAACCCTGTGTTGGCATTTTTATTTGGTATGATTGCCATTGATTAGAAATGTCATGACATGACTCAAACAAGAAGGATCTAGTGTAGCACATGCTCATATATGAGCATACATGCAACATGTCATTAGTTGGCCATGTTGAAGAGCAGAATGTAAACAATGTCACAGAACCAGATGACACCTGCATATTTTGCGTACTGTAATTAGTTGTGCATGGGGAAAAAATAACATTAATTAGTAGTTTACTATAGACTGCCAAAACATTAGTAATGTTTCCATCCATGCACATTTTAAGATAAGGTTTTAATAACTTTTAGTTGATGTTCTGTTAGAGAGACCCACTGTGGATTTGATCTGCAGTGTTGCGCTTGCGTACCAAAACAAGTTAAAATTTTATGTTTTCTGCTCTTGGCTTTAAAAGAAATTGTCAGATTCTGGCCTTAGTGATGGGGATAAATGGATAGTTTTCTGGAAGATAGATATTGTTGCATTTGAACAATTTTAACTTGTTTTGATGTGATTTCAGCTGTTGAAGGATGGATTCTGTTTGTGACCGGTGTTCACGAGGAGGCAACAGAAGAGGATGTCCATGACAAGTTTGCTGAGTTTGGAGAAATCAAGAACTTGCATTTAAATTTGGACAGAAGAACCGGTTACCTTAAGGTTAGATTCCTTTTTACTTTTTTAGTGCAGTAGAATATACACTCATTAGCCACTTTACTAGTACCGGGTTGGACCTCTTTTTGCCTTCAGAACTGCCTTAATCCTTCGTGGTATAGATTCAACAAGGTACTTGAAATATTCCTCAGAGATTTTGGTCCATATTGACATGACAGCATCACACAGTTGCTGCAGATTTGTTGGCTGCACATCCATGATGTTAATCTCCTGTTCCACCACATCCCAAAGGTGCTCTATTGAAATAAGATCTGGTGACTGTTGTGCGTGAATCCCGGTAGATCAGCAGTTTCTGAAATACTCAGACCAGCCCATCTGACACCACCAATCATGCCACGTTCAAAGTCACTTAAATCACCTTTCTTCCCCACTTAAATCACCTTTCTTCCCCACCTTTCTTCCCCCTCTGTTTGAACTGCAGCAGATCGTCTTGACCAGGGGTGGGCAAACTCAGTCCTGGAGGGCCGGTGTCCTGCACAGTTTAGCTCCAACACTAATCAAACACACCTGAACAAGCTAATCAGTGTCTTTAAGATCACTAGAAATCCATAAGCAGGTGTGTTTGATTAGAGTTGGAGCTAAACTGTGCAGGACACCGGCCCTCCAGGACCGAGTTTGCCCACCCCTGGTCTTGACCATTGCTGCGTCCAAATCCGCATGCCATCTGTCCTAAATAATATTTGAAAATAGAATTAGTATGTCCCAAACCATAGTATGTTGAAAAGAGTATGCCAGAAGTTTACGAATGGTTTGCTGTTTCCGGTAAAAAATTTAAGTGTAGAAGCGTCCATACTCTAACTGCTGATATTGTCCACAATACATTGTGCATTGGACACAAACTACAAACGTCTGTGAAAAATGTAAAACTACAAACATGACTGAAGCGCGAGACCAAACGTCAAGTAGAGAGGCTTCGGTAAAGATGTTTGAATGACTGTTAGTCAATATTGAGCCAACTGGAAAATATTTAAATCGCATTATCTGTGTAATATTTCATCTGCAACAACAATACTGACCTTATATAAAGACTTCGTTTGGACTTCTGAACGTCTGAATGCAGAATTATCCAAAGCATGAAAGACTCATGAATGGCAGATTAACTTGCTGCTGCTTCTCCAATAAGGTAGGAAATTAAATACGGCAGAAATGTGGATGATTGACAGGGCTCATAACTAAGCAACACGACAATCTGTTAAAGAGGAAGTAGTATGTCCCAAAACGTGCATACTCTTCTGTTGCATGCTCAAAAGTATACACTTTTCCTTCACAAAAAAGTACATACTTTTAGGGCCTAGTATAAGTATGCGAATTAGGAGCCAGCACATGTCTAAATGCATTAAGTTGCTGTGATTGGCTGATTAAAATATGCGTTAATGAGCAGTTGGACGGGTGTACCTAATAAAGTCAGTGAATGTACGGATAGTTTGAGTAAAAAAAGACTTGTGTACTATGTGTGTTTGTGGATATAAAAATATATATTTTGCTTTAGGAGGGGACAAAAGTTCTTACATATGACAAGTGGAAACTTTTGCAGTAACTCTCTTTTGAGTGGTTGTAGATTTTCCCTTGCTGGAAAATCTTTTTTTTCTTATGTAGAGGAATTGATGAGACAGATAATTGTGCATGTTCTCAATTTTGTCCAGCAGATGGTGGTGTTATACGGAACAGAGTTTGACTTGACTGTGTTTTGATGTTGTTTCAAATGATTATCTTGCTGTTTCTTATACTGAAGCCTACTGATATTTCTCATTAGAACATTAGTTCAGCTTTGTTTGTCCAGAGATGTCCATCTTAGGTTTTTGCTTTAAAATCTTCATATAAACTAGAGAAAGCTAATTCTGTCTGCATTGCTTACATGTCAGATTAGGTATTGATTATTCAAAACTTGTATCAAAGAAATCTAATCATGTTGCATTAAAAATAGATATACTCTTGAATAGGCATGGGCCTGTAGACATCACGGTGCCGGCTCATTGTGATTCTCCGCCCTGCCCTGTCACAGCAGCAACCCACTCACGAAAAATACACACTTAGGCCCTGTTTACACTAATACATCTTAGTTTGTGAAAACGCACATCATGTGACCAAACACACACAGTCATGCTGCAGCATTTGCGCACATCTGAGCTCCGCAGTCAGCTGGTGCTTTGAGCACAAAACTCCAGAGGGCAGAGCACGTCGGGCAGGTTATCAAGGATGTACTGCTGCATCGCGTCTCACTGTAGTTGTTAAATGTGATATTTAATTAATCTTGTCTCTATTTAACGACTCTTCGGTCTTTTAAATCTATCAGATAACGTGTCACAGTGGGACAGTACACAATCTTTCACTTTCACGCGTGTACTTAGTAATTTTAGTGAAAACCTCAGAGACTGTTGGTTGGTTCCTGTTGGTTGTGCACCTTTTTAACAACCAAGTTTGTCGATGCCATTATAACAACACAGATCACTCTGCCTATTCATGAGTCCTGCGGAAAAAGTGATTGACTGGTGGTAATTTGTGTGCCACTTTATTTATGATTTGGTTATGGGTAAAACAAGGACCATGCGGGTCAGGTAGTTAAAACGGTGGGCTACAAATAATTAATTCATTATGAATTATTTATAAATTATTAATTCACCGCTGTCTACTACGACGATGCCATCGTCCATCGCGACGTTTTACTTTAGACATCATACAATGCCAAATTGGCTGACATCGCCCAACCCTAGTTTGATTGTACATTAGAAGTATGTTTTGTTTATAATATCTTTTTGTTTTAATAATGTACAAGCTAATATTGTAGAGTAGGTCACTGCAAAAGAACTACTTTTAATTTTTTCCTAATGATTTTCTCATGTGCTGTCACTCATATCTGTTGATGTTGTTTTGCTATAATTTTAGCAAGCATAAAATGTTTAGTTTGGCTGTTTTAAGACATGAGACCATTCTAAAACCAGTTACCCCATTTCTTGCGTTGTTTAAAACATTCACTTTATTTCCAGGTTCTTTGTATTATCTATCTATCTATCTATCTATCTATCTATCTATCTATCTATCTATCTATCTATCTATCTAGGTTGTGGTATTTTATTTGAAGCTGTGAATGTATATTGTGAATAAATTTAACTTAATAAAACTTTATTTTTTTCCCCAACAGGGCTATGCACTGGTGGAGTACGAGACCTACAAAGAAGCCCAGGCTGCAATGGAGGGTCTGAATGGCCAAGAACTTATGGGACAACCAATCAGTGTTGACTGGTGCTTTGTAAGGGGACCCCCGAAGAGCAAGAGGAGGTGAGTCCGTTTCTTATCTTGTTAAACTGGATTTATATACTCAGGCCTTTTCACTCGCAAACTTCATTTGTACTGGAGATTTGTCTTCTATTGGATTTGGTAATGATACAGGCCGTAATACAACATGACTGATGGACTGCTGTGTTTTTCTCTAGGGGTGGAAGGAGGCGCAGCAGGAGTCCTGACAGACGGCGACGCTGATTTTACCCCTGTTTGCCTCCAGTGTCTGTTTCCCAGCCACTGTGGGATGATTTTTCAACACAGTTTGGAGTCAGATTGAAGTGTGTGTATCTCTTTAAATGGTTTTAGTGGTGTTTTTCCTTGTAATTGTTAGTTATTCAGCAGCTGTCTGGCGTCATTTTGTTAAAAAAGCAGAGATGATGCTGAAACATGTTGAACCTGTTGGTATTTTCAACACCATTTTATTTACTTTTTTTTGTACAAAGTGGAAGTTCACGTTAAAATGTGTGTGGATTGACATTTTATTCACTCATTGAAACTCATTGTTGTGAGTAGTGATCTGTATATTTCCAATAAATTAATTTGGGTTAATATGTTGGTGTCTTGCTTTTTCATTTAAGCACTTTTTTTCTCAATAGGTTTTACTTATAATTTACTTAAATATATGCAGTGATAAAGTATATGAATGTATAGCTCGTATTTTCAAACTGCGTGAAATGATGTTTCTTCTGAGGTGTTTTCAACTTTGGTGCAAATTTTAGCAGTAGATGTAAATATTTTTGTCTAATTTAAGTTCAAAATGTTGTCTATCACCAAATATGCTCTTTGCTTTTTCTGAACAAATATTAAATGATCTTCTAATTGAAAAAAATACGAATTAATTGATTAGGATTTTGGTTAAAAATATAAGGTATTATTATCAGTAGCTGATAATGTTCATTACATAAAATTTGGTGTATTGATTAAAAAGTGATTAAATGAGTTATTGATAGAGCTTTTATTCATGAATAATGCCATATCTCTGTTAAATGTTTTTAGACCGCTTGATTTGCACAGAAATGCTTGCTTATCTCATAGCAAAAATAACCTATGAGATCATGCTGGGGGAGCATGTGGAATTAACCAGACAAGATGCTGATGACGTTTTTTCAGTATCAGCAAATTACATCGTGACTAAGCCGGTCCTCTTAAATAAAATTGGTGCTTATTGCTTTGTCACTGTCACTCAGGTCCGTATTTCTTTCATAGGCTCTTCTAACCGATGCCCAACCAGTACAATGTGGCTAACCAACCAGCGTGGAATGCTGAGATCCCACTCTCTCCTCACATTTGCCATTTACAGCCCAAAGGCGGAGCTAATAAGGAAACTCCTACTGTCATTGGCTCACGTCTATGTCTGTCGAACTCAACTCGCTCGATGATTGGCTGACACGGCTGGTTGAGTTTCCTTAGATGGGCGGATTTGTATCGCCTTGACGTTGTTGTTGTGGGAGTAAGAATGTACTTAGTCGTCAAGTCTTTAAAAGACTAAAAGCAAGACGTTTCTTTGATATTTACATAACACAACAATAGCACACAACCCCAGAGGAAGTATTTTCTGCGAACGAAAAGCCAAGAGTGGGAGGAAATGAGAGAGAAATTCAGCGAGGCCGCTCGAGGTAAGCGCGCAACTGCATTAGCTTTAGCTCCGCGAGCCTGAAAACCCCTCACGAGCGTTTTGTAACGGAACCGGGTCGATTTTCCCCAGCCGCTGAGTGTCTGTGATGAAAACAAAGTGTCTGTTATTTCATCTACATCAAGAGTTTTGTTCGAGTTTATACGTTTTGTGTTGAAAAACTGTGTGAAAGTAGAGCGTTAATAAAGGAAAGTTGGCCGTTAGGTCATGTTTTAGGCTGGACACTCCGAGGGGACCACGGCTGACGTTTCTTTAACTGATGAAACTAGATAAACTAGCAGTCTACAAGCCATAAAAGTTTATTACAAGTCTCCTCAATCGCTCTAAATTGTGCACGAGAACAGTTGGTCATCAGTAATTGAGCTAACGCAACATTTGTACCTCAGCAACTTTGGGAGACACTCGCACTGTCCGCTAGCCGAGCTGCTAACTAACTGGTCAAGCAATGACAGTTCTCGAGAAGGACTAAGTGTGCAGTCTTAAATGGTGAGAGAATAAGAACTTAAATGCGTTTAAATGGCTATCAACTGCTAGCATGTCACTTCTTTCATGCCTGTGACCCTTCATGCCTAACTGGTATTTCGTTGTCATGCCTGTGTGTTATGTATTGTATGTGCGGACCAGTGCATCATATTTAATTAGCATCTGTTTTATAGGTTGTAACCTAATATTGAATACAGTGTGTGCAAGAGATTGAGGTAAAGTTGGTTTTATATTCGCTCATTAGTTCATTTATTGTCTGGATTGTTTACAACGCTAATTTGAATATTCGGGCAGAATTAGCATGCAAGTATGACCTCAAATCAATATGATCACTGTCTAATTTGATAGTCATTGGCTGCTAATATGATTTCAGTATGTAGAATTTGCGAAGAATACTTCTCTGAAATGATATTATTAAGGAGAATGTCTGAATATCCTAATATAAATCTAACTTTACCTCTATGTGTAAGTGTGTTATTTATCTGTCTGTTATTGTTGAGCTAAATATCATACACTTCCAAAATATATTACAAATATATTTATTCAGAAGAAGAATCTATCTCTCTCTACTGTAATTAGATTTTTTGTGCAGTTTTAGCTAGATGAATGAATGTATATTGTGTCGAAGGTGTACATACACAGTAATATTTACTAATTAACATATCTGCTTTATGATATTACTATTATTTGAAGATATAGACAATTTTGAGCGATGTAAACAATAACAATTGTCCTAACATATTTCCTGTATTACAGTTGTAACTTCCAAAGCTTCCAAAAATCCCAAAATGTCCACATATATATAAATAATGTTATGGTAGCTCTTTTAATATTAAAATAAGATTAAATTACCTCTTGTTATAGTTACGAAATACTTTGACAACAAGGAGGAAATGTTCATGGGCCAGTGACATCACCACAGTGAAATGATCTATGTTAGTGTATTAAGATAGATTATTTGTAGACATAAATATAAAGGAACAGCGCTGTTAAGAAATTTGCATCATAAGCCTGCAACTTTAGTTTTAATTGACATGAAGTGGTTGTGTTTTGACATCACATGTCGTGCAGTTGACTGATAAAATATTCAAATAAGCAGGCCTTTCTTTGTTAGAGCGTTTAAACCAACAGTTGATAAACCACAGGACCTGGACATCAAATGAGAGTACAGAAAAAACACTTTTATAGTCACAATTATATAACATTGATGGGGTCAGTTTAGGGATGTAATACATTGTAAGACAAATGCTGGGTTCCACACAAGTCTTTCATGTCGTCCAACAGAAATTGATTAACTTGATGTTTTTTGTTTTTTTACTAATTTAAGTTGATCAAACATAAATTCAGTTGTCCCCCCAAAAAAATTGACAATTGTGGAACAAGTAGTTTGACCAAGCAGTAAAATTGATTTGTTTTGAGTGTAGTTCATAAAAATGCATCTTAGTGCGTGTTTTGAAGTAACGTTTGGAACAGATATAGCGATTACGTGAGGTGTGGGATGTTTGTTTATTTAGTGGTATTATTCACCAAATAAAGCGTTCACTCAATCTCCACTGTTTTATGAAATAAGAAATATATAGCAGTCTCTCATCCTATAGCATGAAAATATCAGTATTTATTGCTTAAATTATGAACCTATCTTTTATTTAAAGCACAGAATGTGACGGATGAGACTTTTGTTTATTATCCAAAAGTAACAAAACACATTTTCTTGAAGTTATTGGATAGGAGGGGCACAGTACTATGCTTAGTAGTCACACATCAACTCATAAATCAGACAAAAAGATTGGCCATGTGATTTAAGAATTATTAGGGGTGAAGAGCTGAAGATTGTTAAGATAAATTTTTTGTTATTATTCTGCCATAGTTTGTGTTGGTCAGACCAAATCGTGAGGCTTAGAGAGCTGAAACTTGGTCAGATGGTAGTACTCTGGTACACTACATCCTCGACCACAAATCAGCCAAATCTGCCTATAGGTGGTGCATCAAGCACATGCGTATGGCCGCAGGCTTCACGTGGTTGCATAGCCCTCACCGTGGCTGTCGCCGACGCTAATGAGCACCTCTCAAAAAATGTAAGTGCATGTCGCACCGACGCATAGCGCAAGCTTTGTGATTGGTAGCTGTGATGACTGTGGGCAGTGCTGAAAGCCGCGAACCCGTTAGAGCAATTGTTTACAAGTGTCGAGTCCAATGAAGGAGCTCCAGATGGAAACTTTTGTTTTGTGTTTAGCTTATGATTAAAGTTGTTGCACGTCCGCTGGTTCCCACCTCTGAATAAGCAAGTTTTAGCTACTTGGACATTAAGGTAGCATTCAGAAAAAACAAAAAACTCACAAAGAAACTCAGAAGCGTTTCGGAAGTTTTATCGCAGAGCAACACAAACAGCACACAGAAGTATAGTTGCACGACTACACGCAAGGCAGGCACCATGGGTAGGGTTGGGTACAGAAACCCAGTGCCATTGTGGCACCGGTACCTTTGGAACCGGTATGCACCGGACCAAATCAGCATATGAATTTCGGTGCCTGATTCCGGTGCCACTGGTGCTGCGACAAGAACGTAAAGCAGGTCGCGCTAAGCATTTTAGAATTCACAAGTTGGCAGCTGTCTGTGGGGCCCAGCCATGACTCAGGAGTCAGGACACTGTTCATATTTCTGCCACGCCACAGAGCGCCATCTGAATAGTTTCATTTTCAATAACATGCAAATGTGTGCATATGGTGTGTTATACTATCAACTGTCTAGTGTGCATCATGCCGCGGCTCTAAGCGGCGCATCCGGTGTGTGACGCCTTTAAGAAGCATCAAGGGGTGCATCAAAGGGGAAGCACACAAGTACGCGTTGTGTCACACCATCTCTAAATATTTATTTCTAAACAGCTTTGAGGGATATGGATGTCAGGCGTTTGTTTTTGTTGCTTATAAAAGGCAAAGTGCGTAGTACGGCGCATGCGGTGAGAGACTCCATCAACAGGCATGATCACATTCATCTAATTTGCTTAAACTACGCATTCTAAAGTATGGCTATATTTTACAAGCACGGATTCTAACACCAACATGCAGCAGATGCTTTAAAAAAGTTGCGTGTAGGGGGGAAACATGTCAAAATTATGAACTGTGAGGGGTCATGCAATCAACTTAAAGGTGAGGAATGGACTGTCTACAGCTTGTGACATCATCTGGCACTTTCAGTGAGTGTTTACATGGACACCAATACTCTTTTAATATTATTAAGACAATACTCTGATCAAGAGTTGACCACGTAAACAGTGATTTTTGATTATTTTAAAGGACCACAGACACAAACTGAGGAGGAAACGTTTATAGACTGGTGACGCAATGACATTGTTGGATCTACGTGCTATAACATGTAACTTGGAATCATGAATGTAACATTCAAAAAGCAACTCATGTAAACACCTGAATCATAATATTGTCTTATTCAGATTAAGGTAAATCATTAGATCATTGATGTCCATGTAAAAGTAGTCACAAGCCCCAAACCCAGAAAAAGGTGTTCCCTGATTTTGGTGACAGCTTTTCCACAGGTTAGTAGTAAGCTAATGTAATGGTAATAGCATAATGCAAATCTTAAATTCATGCTAACAAACAAATGATCAAAAGGAATGTATTAAAGCTTTTCAAAAATATAAAATATGAATTGATGTTTACTTTAAACTTATTTTAAATATACATTTAAATTGTTCAATTATAATGATTTTATATATATATATATTTTGTCAGATAATTTTGTAGCTAAAAAGTATCGGTTCAGGCACCGCTTTGGTACCGTTTTAAAAGTATCGATTTTGCACCGATATCGAAATAACCCCAAATGATACCCAACCCTAACTAGGTGACGGCGATCTCTCGATGCAGAAGTATAAACCAGCCTTAAAGCGCTAGCCATAGACTCAAACAAATTACATATTTGGAATCCTTGGCTCAAAGTAAGTTAACCCAAAAAATAAAAGAATTACGCACCGTTTTTGCACTACATCGAGTTTTATTCGAAACCTGCTTTTGCAAACTAGTTGTAGGTTTTTCGTCCGATAGGATGCAAACTAGTTAAGCAAGATTCTGTGGACAATAAATATTATTATTGATTTGAATTTTTTTTTGATATATACAAAACTTGACGTTTCTAAATAAGGTGTACACATTCAGAGTTTAAAACAGAACTGTATATGTTTTAGATTAGTACTAAATAATTTTGTTGTTCCATTACACCCCTTGTGTCAATGTAAAGTATAAAACTACTACTCTGGGAACATACAGGCCAGTACATACTAAGAAAAGTATACCGTGTTTATATTGTATAGTGTATATTGCTGCAACCACTCAGTGACAGCTGAAATGTTCTGCAGCGGGACTGCACCCGCCCCAGCTCAACTGCAGAGTTTTTCTAACATGAACATGAAATTGTAAGGAATTTAACTGTCCTACTTTTTTCTTCTTCTTCACTTTTTCTGTTGGAATTTGACAGATATCAGAGTGTGGGGTGCTCATTACCAAACCCCGCTTAAAATGAAAGCTGTGGGCACTTGCTGCCATGGTTTGAATCCTTACAATGTGTGGGTACGGTTACACTCAGCCCTGAATTATTCAGCTCTGTATTTACAAGCTCTTTTGTCAGCTTGTTGTTTAGTGAAGGCAGCCACCCCTAAACATGAAAGTAGGACATGCAAACAAAGTCTTGGGGATTTAGGCTTGTTTTTTTTCTCCTGTGTGGACCTTGAGAATAATAGGAGCAATAAGTCATCATAGTTTAAACACAGACCCACACATCAGCATCATGTTTGATAATTGCATTTGTCTAGATTCACGTTCCTTTTCTCTTTAGCGTTAATTAAGCATTTGTCGAGGTGTAATATGTTGTACTTTTCTACTTGACTTTCTTTTCACATCTTGGAAGTTCAAAAAAAGATATACCATGCACTTTCTAGATTAGTATAAAGTCTTAAAAGCGGCATGAACAATTATCATACGATTAGAAAAATGCAGTGTAGTTGGAGTTAAACCTGTCACACCCCATAACAGTTTAAACTGCATTTCTATAGCTGCTTTTCATTGTCCCGAACTTCTTGGTTTATGTTTAAAGCAAGATCTTCTAATGCTTTAATTGTCACATAGTCCTGCTAACCTTGAAATCGTTTGTTAGTCATTGTGAAGTAATCCATTTAATAGGCTTTTATTTTAATTCATAGTGATTCTTAGACTAATTATTGCATGTTTGTGGATGTGGCGGGGGGTTGGTCACGTATGCGAACAACTATGCGTGAATATGTACTAAATGTACTAAACAGACTCGCACCAGGGCTGCACGATATTGGAAAAAAAAGTGACATTGCATTATTTGTTTTTTCTGCAATACGAGCATAACTTCACAAGATGACTATTATTTCATGATTTAACATTGATTCGATCATTTTGTAGGTGCATAAAATATACAAAACCACAAAAATAGACGAAACAATCTGAATTAAAGCACAGAGGAAATCAGTAGAATAAATATAATAATGAAATAAATGGTTTTCGCTGGAGGCTAGCAGTATTGAGATACAGAAATTCAATAATCAAATGCAAAACAGCACTGGAAAGTCTTCACTGTACAAATAAGCACAATTAATGTTTGTTAAAGCTGCAAAATTGTTAATTTCTTGCGTCCAAATTAGGGCTGTGCGATTTGTGGAAAATATCTAATTGCAAATGTTTTTAATTAATTAATTTTTTTATTTTTGACCGATATTGCGATTTTGATCTACGATTTAATTCAAGCTTCACGCTGATTTTAATTTAATTCAAGCTTCAGCTCAATAATCTGTAAGCCTTGTCAACAATTCTGCGACAGATCACACGATTTCAACGCGATTACCTTGACATAGGGTGTCTTGGGTAGTCATAAACAACAAATGGACGTCGTGACACAAGATTCAATCGTTTCTTCTCATATAATGTGGCATAGTTCATGACAACCGATACCATGTCTGCGTGCCCCACGACACCATCGCAGATATTTGAAGCATAGCAAACTGATTTTGAAGATATTATTGTTTATTTTTGTTTACATATATATATTTTATATTGCAGCCTCTTGCGATTTAACTAATCGCAACGTTTCAAATGGCGATTGCGATTCAATTTCGATTAATCGTACAGCCCTAGTCCAAATGGTTTAAATTTGCTTGAAATCATACAGAACACACTATTAGTTAAACACTGAAAAAAATTATTCAAAGATGATTCCTTGGATTGACTAAATTTTTTTACGTTAAGTGGTTGTAAACAATTTATTTGGGCTGAATTTAAACAAACAAATTAAGTTGAACATTGCTCAATTTAATTTGTTTGTTTAAATTCAACATAAATAAATTGTTTGCAACGGTTTTGCATGCAACACTTTTTTCAGTGTAGTTAAACGTGACTCCACAACTTGTGTGTTATGAACTGTGTTTTATGGTTAATTATAATCCCAATTTGACATTACATATTCTGCGATGTGACTCTTGCAGATTTGCACAATGCAGTATCGATGCCAAAACAATATATTGTGCCGCCCTAACTCATACACACACACACACACACACACACACACACACACATATTTTTTTTTTCTTGCATTTTTGAAAAAAAAATTCGTATATAGATTTGAATGTTTTCAAAACTATTCCTGGTTACATGGATCTAAAAGAAAGAGAGCTGAAAATGCAGTTATGCAATCCAGGTCAGTAATTGTCACTTTGTAAAGAAACACTGCGTATCTGCAAATATACAGTTGTGTAATCTAGAATTGTTACTTTGGTTGTTAAATGCTTGTTTGTGTCTTTAAACCAAACACAAATGATTATTCGCAAGAAACACAAATATTTACAAAAGTATGTCATTTACTTTGAGAAAATAATTTGGACTCATTATAGAAAGTTAACATTTTCAAACCACCACAACGCTGCTATTGTGTAAATAAAAAGCCTGATACTTATGCAAAAGCTTTCTGTTTTCAGTTGAAAACAGCGGCATGTAAACTGTCTTTCACTATGTTGTACGTTTTACTCGGAAACCAAAGGCCACGTGGAATACCTAGAATAGTGTGTTGTTTTATGTATGATTTGCAGTAAACCGGTTGAAAGTTACACGATCTTAGTGCTTTTTCCTCTGAGTCATACTCTATTTACAGCACACCTGAAACTGAAGAACAGAGGTGGACTGTGCTCCATTACTTGTTGAACCTGGCTTGTTTTAACAGTTTAGAGAGTGTTAATGATGAAAACATGCCTATAAGCACGCTAGCATAATTCATCAGTGGAGTCAGGAATTGTTCAATAATCATTATTTGGGTTGGGTCAATTTGCAACGCTATATGCATGCTTGTTGTTTATTTTTATTTTTTTACTGTGTGACCAACACTGGAACTACCAGAATTCTGAGGGTGACATGGTGGCTCAGTGGTTGGCACTGTCGCTGGTTTAAGTCCCAGCTCGGCCAGTTGGCATTTCATTGTGGAGTTTGCATGTTCTCCTCATGTTGGTGTGGGTTTCCTCCGGGTGCTCTGGTTTCCTCCGTAGTCCAAAGACATGCGCTGTAGGTGAATTGGATGAAATAAATTGGCTGTAGTGTATGAGCGGTGTGTGAATGCGAGACTGTACAGGTTTTTCCCCATACTGGGTTGCGGCTGGAAAAGCATCTGCTGCATAAAACATATGCTGGAATAGTTGGTTTGTTGTTGCGACCCCTGACAAATCAGGGACTAAGCCGAATAAAAAATAATGAATGAATACCATAACTACTAGAATGGCCATAGCTGTTACTCTGACAGTTTCAATAAGACTGTAAGAGTTTTTCATTCATTTTCTTTTCAGCTTAGTCCCTTTATTAATCTGGGTTCGCCACAGCGAAATGAACCGCCAACTTATCCAGCATATGTTTCATGCAGCGGATGCCCTTCCAGCTGCAACCCATCACTGGGAAACAACCACACACCCATTCACACACATACAATACGGACAATTTAGCTGATTCAATTCACCTGTACCGCATTTCTTTGGACTGTGCACCTGGAGGAAACCCACGTGAACGTGGGGAAAACATGCAAACTCCACACAGAAATGCCAGCTGACCCAGCCAAGGCTCGAAACGGCGACCTTCTTGCTATGAGGCGACAGCACTACCTACTGCACCACCGCGTCACCTATTAGACTTTTCATCATGTCATATTTACATTTGAAGCTTCTACTGAGATTATTCGTTGTCATATTTTAAGTCATTATCCTAAAAATATAATCTTTTTTTTTTTTTTTTAAATATATCCTATAATTGTGTACAATTTCCTAGACTGCCCTCAAAAGTGTGTAGCTCAAGGAGAGCAAAGTTGTTTGCGTGATGTTTTTGAACATGTGTCTGATGTTTTTGCTATCAGAAAGATTTGATCTGGTAACAGATCAACGCACATTCATAAGCATTTGAAAAAGTAGTGGACATTGAAATGCATGTGGTTAATTTGACCATTATGTCCGTCCAAAGTAGAAATATCTAGAACTCTTTTGTGTTTTGTAGTTTTAATTAAATAACAATGTTAGAATTAAATATATACACATTAAAGATAATTTTGGGTTGTTATGGGGGTTTTATTTGATCAAAATAAATGATTTGACATTTACACAAGTGCATTTGTAGTTTTAGTGTTAATATTCCTACTTGATGCTTGTATTGAATACCTCACATAACTAATGTTCATTCATTCATTTTCCTTCGGCTTAGTCCCTTTATTTATCGGGGGTTGCCACAGCGGAATGAACCGCCAACTATTCCATCACATGCTTTATGCAGCGGATGTCCTTCCAGCCACAACCCAGTACTGGGGCACACCCATACACTCATTCACACACACATACTCAAACACTATGGCCAATTTAGTTTATCCAATTCACTTAAAGTGCATGTGTTTGGACTGTGGGGCAAACCGAAGCACCCAGAGGAAACCCACACGAACACGGGAAGAACATGCAAACTCCACACAGAAATGCCAACTGGCCCAGCCGGGACTCAAACCTGCGACCTTCTTGCTGTGAGGGGACAGTGCTAACCACTGAGCCACCCTTCATAACTAATGTGTAATTCCTTATTTTGTTTGTTTATCTTTGAGCAAACTGTGAGCTGGTTGTTAGGCAAGAACCTGCAGGTGTCAGTTGTTAATTATAAAAATTTTAAGTGGTGTCCCCTCACCAGTGGGCCTGTGAGCAGCTGGTGAATGAGCGCAGGTGGGGCAATGATTCTGTATCACTTTCAGTGTTATCCACTGAGCCCAAATGTTCACACAACAATCATCTGCCTCAACAAACATGGACACTTTATAAAAGAGCCCCTGTTATGGGTTTTTGAAAATGAGCTTCTATGCAGTGTGTACACTAAGTGAATGAAAACATCCAGCTGAGGGTTAACGGGTTAAAGTGCACTGTGTTTAAAACTATTGATTCGTTAACGAAATGGTTGACTCAGAGTCGAATAAATTAATTGTGTTGGGTTCGGATCTTTTGTACGCGTCGACGTCGCCGACTCGCCGGTACATCACCATATATGTAGTACTGGATCCGGTAAAATGCGCCTTTCCCTTTAGACACTAGCAGAGCAAGGGACATCACAGTGCTGATTATGACACAAATATGATGATCACTGCCAGATGGAGATTCGGCTGTGGGGAATAAAAGGTTGATGTCCATTTTCAAAACAATACCTCATTATAGACAACCTAGTGCTGTGTTTGTTCCTGTCATTTTTCAGTTTTTGATACAATAACCTACGCTGCAATGCGGGACTCGCTAGCCGTTTGCTATTAAAGGAAGGAGCAGCCGAGACCATTATGTATGGGACTTTGTCAGACTTTGACAGGGACTTTGTGAGTAACAGTTACAGTTCATATGGATCAGTTTCTTCTTCTTCTTCCTCGTTTGCAAAAAGTGTATTTAATTGTGTGTTGTAAGTTGTAATCGCTTCGTGCGGCTTGTAAATTAAGCATGGGACGATAACCGTTTAAGGTATACCGCGGTTTGGAAAAGTCAAGGTTTTCAAACCACCAAAAATGTATGCTCTGGTATATGTAATATTTTTTTTTTTATTTAGCTTTTTTTTTAGTAGAGATACAACAGTATCTCCAGCAGAAATTATATCTAAAGATGCCATTTTAAATTGTAAAAAAAAAAATTCATTTTCATTATTTAGCCTGACATGTTTATTGCTCCAAAATACTTTAAACCTTTCTCAAATTAAAATACTTTGTGTTCCCTTTTTTTTTTTTTTTTTTTTTTTTTTTTTTTTGAAAGATTTATTTTTGGCCTTTTTGCCTTTTATTAGATAGGACAGTATTGAGACAGGAGAGACAGGAGAGACAGGAGAGACAGGAGAGAGAGAGAGAAGAGAGAGAGAGAGAGAGAGAGAGAGAGAGAGAGAGAGAGAGAGAGAGAGAGAGAGAGAGAGAGAGAGAGAGAGAGAGAGAGAGAGAGAGAGAGAGAGAGAGAGAGAGAGAGAGAGAGAGAGAGAGAGAGAGAGAGAGAGAGAGAGAGAGAGAGAGGAGAGAGAGAGAGAGAGAGAGAGAGAGAGAGAGAGAGAGAGAGAGAGAGAGAGAGAGAGAGAGAGAGAGAGAGAGAGAGAGAGAGAGAGAGAGAGAGAGAGAGAGAGAGAGAGAGAGAGAGAGATAGAGAGAGAGAGAGAGAGAGAGAGAGAGAGAGAGAGAGAGAGAGACTCAAGATGGGGTTCGAACTCGGGACGCCCTGATATGCTTCTGCACCATATGTCTATGCGCTAACCACTGTTTTTACTGTGATTTAAAAAAAAAAGTAAAATTTTATTTTTTTATCCAAGGTTATCATACCATCAGAATTTTATACCGGCCCATGCCTACTTGTAATCACTTATCTATTATAGATCAGTGTTTGTACTGTTTCTCTCAGGTAAAACCTTTATGGCTATTCACATATCGCGTCCAAACCACATTTAAAACGTGATGCATGCTTCTTTCTTTACAGATTTAAATGAGTTTCTAAACTCGCGATCCTCTGCCACCATCAGCTGTTCCTCACATGCGCGGTGCGGTCCATTTTCAAAATAGTTCAACTTTTGCCACAATGTGGATTAACACTGAATGTGTGTGTTGTTATTACTT
This sequence comes from Danio aesculapii, assembly GCF_903798145.1. Taxonomy (NCBI): domain Eukaryota; kingdom Metazoa; phylum Chordata; class Actinopteri; order Cypriniformes; family Danionidae; genus Danio; species Danio aesculapii. The sequence continues at coordinate 10,667,946 of NC_079450.1, read as the reverse complement.
GGGGTTAGGGTTAAGAGTAGAGTAATATGCTGGTGTTTAACTGCATTGCTTTAATGCATTCCTGCATTGGGCTCTCACATACTCCGGACTACTTCATAGCCATGTTGGGCGTTTCTCTCCGCCTTGCACTGAATCCAGTCGACCAATCACAACACACTGGGTCATCGAACCAATCACAGCAGGATAGCCTCCCATAAAGGAGGGGTTTGGGAACAAATAAATCGCTGAATGACTATATGGGAGTTGATGGGATAATTCGGTAAAAAATAAATGCATATTATAAGCCAATGAAAGTGTTTTTTGACCTTGCATGCATATCAGTCTGTTGTTGGAGACCCCCAAAACCAAAATATGACCTTTTTATTATGCGTAATAGGGGCTCTTTGAATTCATTCAAGGCCTTTAGCTGTAAAGTTTTATATGCTTAAATGTATAGACTGTTTTAATTGGATGGCAAGTCAGTTAGAGTAGCAGGGTTGTGCCCTTCTGCAAAGCTCTTGGTTGAGCAGGTTGCTCCAAGGGTATCGACCCTAGATAAAAGTGACTGGCTGTTCACATTATGTCTAGTCAGACAGTCTCTCACTTGTGTTTGATTACTTCATGTTAAGCTGGAGCTTTAAAATTCAGCTTCTTTGTTTCCGCAGCACTGAGCTTCCTGGAACTAACCATTCTGTTTCTCCAAAGGGCCATGTGATGACAGCCAGTGCCCACGGTTTGATTCATTACTCTGGAGAGTCCCTCCAGCAGCATACCTTGCTGGCCCAGACCTATGCGTCAACTTCACAGTGTTCTTTAAGAAACCGCCGTTCTTCAGAGCACCACAGATTATACTGTGCAACAAAAGCAGAACCACTAGTTTCAAACATAAGCCAGAAAGTCAAATAAACAAGATTGCCCATGCAACCGTCAGTTTACCCAAACCACAAGAGCCGAGGCTGTCACTGGGCCCGGTGCCTGGTGTGAAAGTGTGTTGATCACATGTCTCATTCCTCATGCCCTGAACATCAGTCTTGAGCCAGAGCAGCCGTAATCCTATCTCAGAGTAGCTGAAGAGGAGTCTTTTGCCTTGAGTGACATCACAGGATTGACGTAAAGATGCCTGGCCGTAGAGCTTACAGCACGTGGAGATTCACATGAGCAGCAGATGCCTTAGGCTGTGGATAATTCTTGTTGAGCTGCAGTTATGCACACTTTAGACTCGTCGTATGGTTGCCATTGGTCATACGTTGGTTTGTTGAAGAAATAATATTTACTCTGATTAAAAGTCACTTCTTGGTTTGTTTGAAGTGTTTTATTTAAAGGCAAAGCACTTAAGCTCGACTTGCTTCAATGTTTTGTACTGATAAGTTTACTCTTGGTCACGGTAGACTTCTTTCGCTTGATGAAAGGAAGCATCAGCAGCACTATGTAATGTCTCATTAATTACATAGGCCTTTCAAGAAAGATGTGTGCGAATCAAAACGCAAACCACACCTTGCCATCCTATCGTAGATTGCATAACCAAGAAAATACAACAACAAACTCGCTCGAATTCAGCAGTCATGTAACAATTGCATCCTTTGTATGAGCTCTAGCTTGTTTCCCATGGCACATTTTTCATATGACAGACAGAAGCTGCTTGACGTGATTGTGCACTTCAGATTATACATGCTCAGACGGCTAGTTTTCTTCGGTGTGTTTGTGAAATTCACATAAATGTGGAACAGTCTGTATATGGAATAGGGGAAACCCGAATCCTGTACAAAGTACAGTATGACTCTTCATCCACACATTGTTAAATTTAGGTTGGCAAACTTCCCTGCCCTGTAAAAACTTTAGTGGATTGTTTGCCAGGGTCGGTGAAAATATAAACATCGCTATCTTTTGTTTTTATCCTATAATATTTTTTGCAGCACAGCAGTAGTCTTATCCATGCAGCAGAGATGCCATTGTGCTAGGGAGATGTTCGGCCCAGATACACTTTTTCAGCATTTCCGTCTTTCCTTTTCCGTGACGATCTGTAGACCTTTACTGAATGGATTTTATTCAAAACCTTTAAATGGAGTTCTGCGCTCTTATTTTTAGCCCAAAAAATAGTTGAAGCGGATGATGTGTAGGTTTGCTGATCTGAGGTTGGCTTATCTCTTGGCATTTATATTGTATGGTAAAGGTAGATTTGACTTTTTTTAAAAACTTGTTAAAAAGCACTGCTACTTATCTCCGCATCATTAATAGCATTTACAGTATCATACTGTGTTTCCAGTTTCTGTTTTGAATTTGAGTATTATCATTAACTCGACCTCGGTTCTGCTTAACCTAAAGCAGGGGTTCTCAAACTCGGTCCTGGAGGTCTGGTGTTCTAGAGATTTTAGCTCCAACTTGCCTCAACACACTTGCACGGATGTTTTTAGAAAGTCTAGTGAAGCCGCTGTCACACTGGACTTTTCGCCACATAGCCTTCCATTCATACGCACGAGAATGCGCCAGACCGGAAACGCAAGCTCGTGCGACAAGTTTTGCAGTTCTCTGCATTTTGAAGTTCAAGCTTGGTGAACTCTGACCTTCGAAATTTGCATCACGTGACTGCGTGAGACAAATCAAAAATCTAAACATGACCTTTCTGGACAACAATGTTAAAATATGGACCAATCGTTCACTTTATATAATGTCTAATCATCTTGTTTAATCCCGCCTCTTTTCACAGCGCTGTACAACAGAATTTTCCAGCTCAAATTCTACTGGGACTGCTAGGGGTGTCAAAGTTAATTGTTTTTCCGATGCAGTGCAGATGCAGTCAATTCAGTATCAGTTCAGTGGATCCAGACGCGATCGAGTCTGCAGGTCAAGACTCAACTGTGTCGCCATCTATAATGGATCAGCTGATCGCCGTGGCCATTTAACATCATTGTCCGTGTCACTGTTTGCTGTGCGTTGAACGTTAGAGCCATTTGCAACCTTTTCTGTTGAATGCGTGACCAATCACAGGCATTTAAGAACTTGCTCGACAATTCTCAAAAAACAAGTGAAATAATATTTACATTAGTTTATTTGCTATAAATGCTCATGTTGTTCTGTGCACGTACATTACTTGTTTGATACATTCAAAAACAGCGTTTTCATTGAGCAGGTAAAATTAAGGGTACAGTACATATAGTACATATATGTTTGTATTAAAGGAAAAAATTGTATCACAAATAATTTGTAAATCTATTTATAAGTTAAACATTTTATTGTGTTGCTAAATAAAATATCAAATTGTTTATGGAAGGCATCGTCAATGCACCGTGATGCACCGAAATAACGAATTGAACTGAATCGATGGCATGATAATCGTAACCAAACCGTGAGACCATTAGGTGATGGATTGGGGTTGGAGCTAAAGTCTGCAGGACACTGGACCTCCAGGACCGAGATCGAGAACCCCTGACCTAAAGTGTACTTTAAATTTTACACGTATGTCAGGGTCAGACCATGTAATGTCTGTTTTATTGCCAGCATATTACATGGATGATGGACATACGCCACTATTATTATCGTATGCACATTTTATTTTTTTGTTGCACTACTTAATTTATCCACTAGGTGTCAACACTAAATCAGTCTGTTGTTTTGTAGTCTAAAGAAAATGGAACCTAAACAACAAACTACAATTGGAAAAAGAAAACGTGGCTGTTGTGCTGATACGTGCATGTAGATTTATAATGCATCATACATGAGTAAAAAGGCATTTTTAGTGCCCGAAACTATCGAAGAAAGAAAGCACAGATGCTGTGTGAGGATGAATGTTTTTAGTATGGATTGATCTGTCGAGCGCATGCATGATGTGTTTTTGTCTGCGTATATAAAAACTGAAATACATTTTGGGGTCATTTGCATTACTTGTAGTGTAGACTTGCTGAATTGAAGCATTATGGGATTGGCTGCTGTGCAAGAACTCATTGTGAAATTCTTCTGTCATATCTGAAAAGTGCATTGTGTTCTGTGGTAATCATAGTGTGGAGGGGTTGCCAGATTTCTTGCCCTCATGCTTCCCCTTTCATGCTGTCTGTTTTGCAGACTTTACTTTGTACTTTGTGTTGCTGTTTTTGGACCATGATTATATGTGGCTATTTTTAGTAGTCAAGAGCAGGCTTTTCTAAACTCGGCGCTTTGCTGATAAGGGCTCAAACATGCATTGGAAGCTCCAGTCACAGAGCGTTCCAAGATGTTTACACATGTTTTCATACAGGCAAGATGTCTGTAATGTCAGACTTTTGACCCACTTCCATAATGTTTGATTTTACAGAAAAGTTTAGCTCATGCCTGACAAAGAGCTTTAATTTGCAAACACCATTATTTATGTAGTTACTTTAAAACATTTATTTCTTAATTGCTATTTATTTAATTTTAATAATTTAATTTTAGTTTTTATTAGAATATGCAAGTAGTACACAAAATGGGATCACATACAAAGAAAACAAAACACAATGTGAAAAAGTGTGTGTGTGTGTGTGTGTGCGTGTGCGTGTGCGTGTGCGTGTGCGTGTGCGTGTGCGTGTGCGAGTGCATGCATGTAAAGGTAACTAGGTGGATGGTCAGAGTACATGCATAAGAGGAAAATAAATAAATATATATATATATATATATATTACATAAAGAACATGTATAACAGTCATTATATGAAACAAATAGCATAGATATAAATAAAATAGATAGAGAAAAAAAATCAATCAGTGGTAAGGAGTGACAATGATAGTAATGTAATTATGGTAATAATAATGAAAAGAAAGGACAACAGTAATAATGACTGACAACAATAATAATAATAATTACAAGTACTACAACAACAACTACTACTGCTACAGAAAATTACTAATATACTACAACTCTGATCCTACTACATCTTCATCAACAACATCTGCTACTTCTGATACTACTACACCGACGACAACTACTGCTACTACAACATCTACTAATTCTGAAACTACTACATAAATCTTTTTAAAGTGAAGAATATGATCCTAGGCTAAAACTTGACATCTCAGCTAGGACTGGGCGATATTGCAAAAACAATTATCAAGATATCATGTTTCATATCATTCGATTATTTTTTATTTTTTTAACACTAATCTCAGCTAGGCATGGGCCAGTATACGATTCTGACGGGATGATAACCTTGGATAATGATATCACGGTTTCAAGGTATTACAGCGTTTCCCCTACCATACTATTAGGGGGTTGCCCTGCCTGACCAAAAACTTTCCCCGCCTCCCTTGAAGTCAAGTTAATTGTATTTCATATATGGTACCAGATCACAACTTCTTTTAATAAACATGTAGTTGTGCATGTAGTTTTTTTGTAGTTTGTATCATATCTGAGACTGTAAGGGGCTGTATAGGTTCATATATGTTGCATTTATTTATTTATTTTATATAATTGCAGATGCTAAAGTAGGTTATTTTGTCATTGATCAGCAGTTTTAATCAAATCCTGTTCATAGAAAAGGTAGTAATGAACATTTATGAACACACAAGTATGTTCTTGATTTATTTTGTCCCTCTTTATGACCCGGAAATGGCGGATGCAATTGAACGTATTGATTAGCAGTCACTGGGGACTGCGTTTGGCTCTTTAGCACATTTGCTTAACTGCAATTAGACAGAACAGTGACCAGGCTGCTGCTAAACAATTGGTTTGCTTTGAACTAATGACTTTTTAATGAGTGCTGGACAGGAAGCTGAAGAGCATATATCTGTGGTGCACTCCCTTAAACATCGCCACCCAACCCCCAAAGACTTCCAGGCCTCAGTGTCTTCATCTTTTCATGGCATGTATTGCGGCAGTAGCGAGAGGTTGCAAACTGGGTTTTGAGAGCAAACCGGTTCTATCTCCTCTTTGCTGCATCTCCGAGCCCTAGCAGTCATGTTACATAACAATACTATGCATCCAGTGACTAAAAGGATTACTCCCGCACCAAGCAGTTAAGTGTGCTAGGCTATCTCATTAAATAATATGAATGATTGGACATTTATTTTACTTGCGCAAATGGGAATTATTCATTTTTGTTTCTGATATGGGGTTAAATAAATGTAAGTGATATTAAAAATGTTTTTATCTCAGAATTTGCTAGCTTAGCAGGAACAATATTGCAGTAGCACAGTTGTAAAAATGTTGTTTTGTTTAGAACATAGTTTTTGGTGGGGAAAAGTTAAATTATTTTTGCTATTTAACAGAGATGCTCATAATAACCAATTCAGCTTTAACTGAAACAATATTTTTTAATCATTAACTTTTTAAATTAGCTGCATTGGCGACGCAGTGGTAGTGCTGTCGCCTCACAGCAAGAAGGTCACTGGTTCGAGCCTCGGCTGGATCAGTTGTCGGTTATGTGTGGAGTTTGCATGTTCTCCTTGTGTTTGCGTGGGTTTCCTCAGGGTGCTCCGGTTTCCCCCACAGTCCAAAGGCATGCGGTACAGGTGAATTGGGTAGGCTAAATTTTCCGTAGTGTATAAGTGTGTATGGATGTCTCCCAGAGATGGCTTGCAGCTGGAAGGGCAACCGCTGCGTTGAACATATTCTGGATGAGTTGGCGGTTCATTCCGTTATATATATAATGTTATTTACAACTCTATTAATTTTAGTAGTGTCAAATTGAGATCGCAATCTTTTTTTTGATTTATCGTGCAGCCCTACTTCTAGATCGTGCAGCATCTACTTTATGATCAGATTGCACACTCGCTTCATATGTTATTTTTCTCTATAATTGAAGCCTGTAATGCAGAATTTTAGCAAGCATTTTTTTTAATAGATTGATTAATTGAATAGATAGATTTTTACAAAACTTGACAACTGAAATGAGGCTGTATACGAGTAAGTCTTACCTCTCTGATTTATATTTGGTGACTTGCATGTCTGTGGGTGTCAAAATTAAAGTGCACATTTTCACTTTATTTATTTTATTTATTTATTTATTTTTTCAAAGTTCGTTGCATCACAATTGTAATTTTTTTTAAATTGTAAGTTGTATTTAAAGAAAAGCTATGTTGAATAAAAAGTGTATGTATACAATTATGTTTGGCTTTTGACAGATTATTTAAAATATGTGGCTAAGAAATAGCTATTAACTTCTTTTTTTATTTTTGTGGGGCCAGTGAAATTTTAGCAGGGCATGTAGAAATCTGAACCAGTAGAAAATAACCGTTAGCGTTGAGCCCTGCTCTGGTATTTAAATGTTTCTGTTGTCGCATTTGGTGTGGACGGACAAATTGCTTGTCGCTAGGACTTGGTGTTGAATATCAAAATATATCCCCAATGGCTGTGATTTATTATTGCTTTTCTCAGCATTCAGTGAGAACAGGAAAAAGTACTTGACAGTCAAATAGTCGTGTCACACCTGGCCAGGACATGTTGTGTGAATGACAACCATGAGTCAAGTTGTGCGATTGACAAGAGGCTTCTTGTCAACAGTGGTGGTTGCTTGATGCGATTTGGGCTCATTAATGCAGCTCTAAAGCCATTGGGATCGTTCGTTTTATTACTTTTCACCAGTGAATCCTTCTACATCTGTCTAGACGATCTGCTCTGAAACACACAAGCCTTTTAGCTTTGGAGATTTTTATTCATTTTTTTCCCTGCTAGCATTTCATTTGTATTCATATCATTATTCTCTGGTTTTGTGTGTTAAGTCTGACATTACTAATTTGGATTATAAGCAGCAGATGGCTGGTTAGTGTTTTATCTTGTTCATTTGCGCTGGTGTTGTGCACTAGTGAGTTCATTAGCCCTGCATGGGCAAACGCCACCTGAAGAGAAACGTCCCTGTTCTTTCTTGCTGCAAGAATTTATAACCTCTATTCAAACAAATCTGTAGAGCTTCTAATTCTGGTGTGATTAATGATGTCAGCTAGACCAAAACTGCACATTGATGTTAGCATATTTAAATTTTATAATGGTTGCGTTGTATTGTGTATTGACACACTTGTTTATTCAAAGCAAATGCATGGTAACTCCGAAGTAGCATTAGTTTTTCATTTTGCTTTGCGAAAGTTATCAGTGGGTCAGTGAATTATACGTGTGTATGGGCTAAATAATATTGTGAAAAATGAGCTTGCTCAGTTTAACCAATGTAGCCATGCATTACCATGCATGTCATGAGATGTATATGGAGGAGATCTGACAGGCAAATCAGGAGAGGCATGTCAAGTCTTGTTACATGCATCAGGACTCAAAAGTAGGGATTTTTTTTTTTTCTTTTCCCTTTTCTGTCCTGGTCAGTATTTCAGACTTTAACCTGCTCCATGGCATGGCTGGCAAATGCATAAACCATTTATAAAAGTTATGAGAAATAATTGAGGGGATTTCCCCTCATTTGATCATTAAAAAACAGTGAGTGACAAACTAAGCAAGCAGTGCAGAAAGCATTACAGCAGTCGAGTAAAATATATACTTAAATATATGTTTCTTTTTGGGCTGGAATATTACAAGTAATTTAATGATGCAGACAAATGTTTTTAAAAATGTACCCACAGAATTTTAATTTGATCATATACAGTGGTCCCTCGTTTATTGCAGAAGTTAATTTCTAAAAATTACTCCCAATGGGCAAAATCCACGAAGTAGCCAGCTTTATTTAATTTACAGTTATTATAGATGTTTTAAGGCTGTGAAACACTTACACACTTTATACACTTTTCAGACAGGCATTAACATTTTCACGCTTTTCTCTCTTGTTTAAACACTCTCAAAGTTCAAACCTTTGTAGAAAAATAAGTCCAGTATTATAGAATGAGACAAACCTGTTGTCAGGCTCAAACATTCATCGCTGTCAGCAAAAGGTTCATAAAGCTTTTTAGCTTTTGTGCAGATAATGTTGGCATCCAGCGTAATATTTTTTTTTCCTGCAACCACTGATCCACAAAGTGAAAGCAGACTCCATCCTTAAGGGGGTCGCACACCAGATGACAGTTACAAGTAACACACACTGGACGTGCACATTCACATATTATTCAGATGACGCTCTGTGGCGTCATCAGTGTGCGAACCCCCCCCACCCCCCCCCCACCCCCATTACGATGGTCTTGCTGCAGACAGTTGCAACCCTTTTTGCATCCTTGTTGAAACTCGCACCGCTAGTGATCGAAGATTTATGTTTATTTTGCAAGCTGAACACATTCTTTACTGTACATGAGACACGAAGGAGATTGATTGGCAATGGTCTACAGCCAATCAGGACACAGAACACAATGCGCTCTAAAAAAAAAAAAAAATTCAAAATTTGGCTAAAAAGAATTCGCGATGCTGTGAAAGGTGAACATCGTTATAGCGAGGCACTGTATTGAACTAAAAACATCATTTCTAATGTTTTTAATGTAAGATTTAAAAAAAAAAAAAAAAAAAAAAAAAAATATATATATATATATATATATATATATATATATACACAACGAAGTTGCAGTTATTATAATCGAATATGTTATCTATATTAATCTTCCCATGAAATGGCTATAAGTTGCTGGTGTGGCAATAAGCAAACAAACAAACAATGATGTACACTAATACCAAAACAATACCTAAAATTTATTCAGAATATCAGATATAATTGTGTATAAATTAAACAGCATGCTTATTCCAACATATAATTGTTTTAATATTTTAAACTGTATAATATTTATAACTAAGATTTTTTGGTCATATTTGAAATCAGTATCACTTTCTTACAAAAATAACTTTGTATAATGAAACAATGTGGTTTGGAGGATAAATTATAAAGCTGTTAAATGACAATTAATTAGTAATTTAGTGATTGAATTTAGTTTTAATGAAGTCTTTTATATTTCATCAAATGATTCCTCTTCTAAATATCTCTGAAAAGATTTTATTAAATAAACTGTTGTTACTCAATATTTTAGCAGCTGCATTCTCTCTTAGATTTAGATGCGTAGATGGATAAATCTGTCTATTCATTTAATGTATTTTCATTCTGAATGATGCCAGAAATAACATTTTAACCGGGTAGCAAGGTTATTCTAGTTAACAAAAAAGAAACAAAAAAACGAAAACTTGAACTAACTGCAAAAATTATAGCAAAAATAACCTTCATTTTTGTCCTTGTAAAAGCCTTATGTACTTAATACATTTACAAGTAAATTTATTTACTTTGCGCTGCCAGCTTTAGGCCAGGTGTTTGACTGTACGGCACCTCGGAGTCTGTAATCCTGATGGCATTGGCCAGATCAAGCTAGTCTTCTCTGTTGCTCCTGTGACAAAAGCAACGGCTGGACATGTCAGCCACATGGTGACAACATTAAATACAAACCGAGCCGACACTTAAAAGTATTCATTTAACACATTTGTGCCCAAAAATGGGTTTTATTTCTGTATTAGGGATCCCGAATCGTTCCATTTAACCAGATTTTCTAAGTGAACCAGTTAAACTAGTTCACCAAATTGAGCTGAATCATTTTTTTTTTTTTTAATATTTTATTTAGAGTTTTTCACATTTTAAAGAACAAACCCCAAAATCCCTCCCATGCCAGCAAATAAAAATAAGTAAACATATTTGACATGTAAATACATATGCACATACACGTCCACAACTGTACAGATACTTAATCATATTCCTCCATGAGAAATCTATACCTGCCCATATTCACAAGTCCAGTCAAATATCTGCATATGTACACTACATATAGAGCATATACACATATGAGAGTGCAAATCAATACAGATAACAAAAGAGGGACAAAAATTAAAAAGGAAAGGAGATAAAAAAGAAATAAAATAAAATAATAATAAAATAAATTAATAATAAAAAGGTTTCGGATATATGAACACCTATACACACCTGATTATTGAAAATTTGTATTTTGTACACATTGCTATGTTTCATGAAATCTTCCACACCACTCAGTTTTCATTGGTCAGTTTGTAGACATTCAAAAAAGGGCTTCCAAATTTTTGAAAATTTCTTTGGTTTACCTGCAATCTCATATCTAATCTTTTCCATGTGTAGTACATTACAAAACTCTGTAAGCCATGTTTCAAATTTAGGTGTACACTCTTTGTTCCACATCAATAATATTACCTTTTTTGCCATAGTCATTCCATATTGAACTGTCTGGATTTGATCCAAGCTACAGTTTTCAAAGGAAGGAGCCCAGCCTAATATTGCAATAAGTGGGTCAGGAGGAAAATTAATCCTTAAAACTTCAGCGTAAAAAGAGAACACCTCCGTCCAAAATTTACATATTTTTGGGCAGAACCAAAATATGTGAGCCAGTGTACCTTCATTGGTCTTGCATTTAATACATAGAGACGATACAGAGGGGTATATAGAGTGCAATTTAGTGCGGGAATAGTGTAGTCTATGGACTACCTTATATTGGATCAGCTGGAGGTTAGAGTTAATGGAACAAGACCTGATAACTTGAAGAGCATTAGTCCAGTTATCTTCTGAGATCTCTAATCCCAGGTCCTTTTCCCAAGACATCTTTAAATTTTCTGTTGGAGGGATTCTAGTATCATTAAAATATTCAACATATCTAGAGACAAGACCCTTCAAGTTAGGCTCCAATATCATACATGAATAGAGATATTCAGGTTCTTTGTACGTTTCAAAATTGGAAATATTCTTTTTGACATAATTCCGTATTTGTAAATACCGAAAAAAATGAGAAGAGGGTAACCCAAACTTTTCACTAAGCTGTGTGAATGAAGCAAAAATGTTGTCTATATAAAGATCCCCTATAGTTATAATTCCACTATCTTTCCATGATAAAAATGTTTTATCTGATCGTGAGGGAGTAAATGCATGATTGTAAGCAATAGGGGTAAGACTACAGGTCTGAGGGAATTTAAAAATCTTTCTAAGTTGATACCAAATCTTGAGAGAGTCTAAAACAATAGGGTTACATATCTTGAAAGTTCTAGTAGGTTTGTTTTCTGCAAAAAGTAGAGAAGGAAGGGATGATTCCTGAATGTCTCGTTCAATTGCCAACCATGCAGGAATGGTACCACTAAACTTCCCGGGACATGCAGTCCACCAATACATTAGTGCCCTTAGGTTGGCTGCCCAATAATAATGCTGAAAACAGGGAAGACCAAGGCCTCCTACCCTACGTGTTTTACAAACATGCATTTTTGAAATGCGATGTACTTTAAATCCCCAGATGAACGGCATGATCAGAGTATCAAGTGACTTAAAAAATGATTGGGTTAGAAAAATAGGAACATTTTGAAATAAATAAAGAAATCTAGGTAGTGTAACCATTTTAACTGCATTAACGCGACCGATCATTGTTAAAGGAAGTACTCTCCAAGTCTCTATATCCTTCTTCAGATTATCTATCATGATTTTGTAATTTGTTTCATACAAAAATTTGTGATGTCTAGGGACAATAATACCCAAATATTTTAATTCACTAACAGTTTTAAAAGGGAGACTATTAATAAAATCTTTATCTATATTGTCATATAACGGCATAAATTCACTTTTCTGCCAGTTAACTGTGTATCCAGAAAGGTTGCCAAATTTTTTAGTAAGATCAAGCAGAGAGGGCAAAGATTTTTCTGGCTCTGAAACAAAAAGAAGAACATCATCAGCATATAAAGATATATGATGTTTTACATCTCCCATTATAACGGGATAGATATGTGGGTGATTTCTGATACTTATTGCTAAAGGTTCCATAGCAATAGCAAAGAGTAACGGACTCAATGGACAGCCCTGGCGGGTACCACGATGCAGAAGGAAAGGAGAGGATACATTGTTATTTGTAATGACTGAGGCAGAGGGGCAAAGATATAACATCCTAATCCATGCAGAAAAATTTTGCCCTAAACCAAATTCTTCAATAGTATGTAGCATATAGCTCCATTCCACTCTGTCAAATGCCTTATTGGCATCTAGAGATAAAATGGCTATTTTTTCATGGTTAGATTTCTTTCTGTAAACAATATTCATAACTCTACGTACATTATGAAAAGAAAATCTTCCAGGGATAAAACCTGTTTGGTCTTCATGTATTATAGTGCTAATACAGTTACTTAACCTGTTTGCTAAAATTTTAGTAAATATTTTAACGTCACTACCAAGAAGGGAGATGGGTCTGTAAGAGGATGGATCCATGCTATCTTTGTCTTTCTTTAATATCAATGCAATATTTGCAGAGTAGAGTGTTGTTGGTAGTTTTTTATTTTGAATGGAGTCTTTAAACATCCTTAGCAATAAAGGGGCAATTTGGTTAGAGAAGGCCTTATAAAATTCGATACAAAAGCCATCTGGGCCAGCTGCTTTACCGGTGGGGAATTTTTTTATGGCTGTAAGAACCTCCTCCAGTGTAATGTCTGCATTTAACCTAACTCTCTCATCTTTACCAATTTTAGGGAGTCCAACTGATTGAAGGAAGTTGGTAATATTCAATGGGTCTTCATTACACTGAGAGGAGTATAGACTCTGATAGAATTCCCGGAATATATTATTTATTTCAACTGGTTTAGTGGTCCGGACGCCAGAATTTGTTTTGATTGCATGTATAGCTCTACTGGCTTGTGTACCTCTTAGCTGGCGAGCTAACAGTTGATTAGGTTTGTCTCTTAGTTCAAATTGTTTTTGCTTAATTTTTAATAAGAGGGAGCTGACTTGAGTTGACAAAATGGTGTTATATTCATATTTCAATTTCATTATACTATTGCGAATAGAGGTGGAAGATGTTAATTTAAACTTTTGCTCAAGAGCTGTCAACTCTACCTCTATCTCAGATAGCCTTTTTCCTCTCTGCTTTTTCAGTTTGGTTTGGTAAGCTATTATCTGACCTCTAATTACAGCTTTGAGAGCTTCCCAAAGAGTCGAGTCAGAAACATCCCCTTTATCATTTAAAGAGACAAATTCAGTTATGTGTTTGGCACATGATTCTTTAAAATCATCTTCATTTAGTAAATTAGGATTAAAACGCCAGGTGTAGGGAGGTTTTTCCACGCCAAAATCTACTGATATAGAGACTGGAGAGTGATCCGATATCAAAATATTGTGGTATTTAGATGATAAAATCTTAGAGGTTAGTTTAGAGTCAGTAAGAAAGAAGTCAATTCTTGTGTATGAGTTATGAATATTAGAAAAAAAGGAATAATCTTTGTCAGTAGGATGTTGAAGTCGCCAGATATCAATTATATTCAACGTACGAGTGAGATTATTTAGAACAGTAGTCGAGTTAGATACTTTGGGAGGGCTAGTTGAATGCCTGTCCATAAAAGGGTCCAGAATACAATTGAAGTCCCCTCCAATAATAAGATGTGTGGAATTTAAATCAGGTATAAGATTAAAAACAGAGCGAAAAAAATTTGGGTCGTCGAAATTTGGAGCGTATAAGTTCAAGAATGTAACATGTTTCTCTAGAATAGTGCCAGTCACAATAAGATAGCGACCATTAATATCTTGCTTAGTATTTAAATGTTGAAAAGGGGTATTCTTCCGTATTAATATTGACACCCCACGGGCCTTTGAGGAAAACGTTGAGTGGTACATTTGCCCTATCCATTTGCATTTAAGCCTGTGAGCATTAGAATGCTTGATATGGGTCTCCTGCAGAAACAATATATCTGCGTGTAAAGAATTTAAATGAGAGAAGACCTTAGATCTCTTAACAATATTGTTTAAACCACGGACATTCCAGCTCAAAATATTTAAATGTTTTTTAGGTGAGCTCATTAAAGTGCGATGAGAGATAAACCATTGGGCAAAGTGAACAAAGAGTTAAATATAGACCTAGGTATTGCTGAATGATAAAATAGAAAAATAAAAAAATATAATCAAATACAAAAATAATAAGCTGGCATATCACTACCCCATTTCTCCCGCTTCTTGAACATGAGCGAAAGTTGAAATACCCCATTTAAGCGTGGGATCGCAGAACAGATCACAAGAAAGAAAAAGAAAATAAATTTAAAAAAAGTAAAAATAGTAGAAATACAAAATGTACTGGTAACTAGTAAACGGTTGTCCAAAACAGCACACCGCTCCGTCTACCCATAACAATTATCATTTAAACCTCGTTTTGATTAATACAAAATATCTATGTATAACGTACAAACCTATAAACATGTACATGAACGTCTTTTGTGTCATTGGCCTTTGAATGTCACAGTAAAATGTATATGTATATAAAAAGGAGTGGGCTTATTTATCTGTCAGGCGTATAGATTTACAGGCCGCAAACAGCTGGAAGTTGCCTCTGCAACACATCAATGGAATCCATTCAATAGATCCCATTACGTTTCACCTTAAATCGGGGAGAGACTGTCGATGAAAGATTCTGCCTCCTGCGGGGATGAAAATATTTTTTTCGTCTTCTCGTGCGTGATGATGAGTCGGGCAGGGTATAAAAGTCCGTATTTAATTCCCTTGGCTCTTAACTTTTCCCGTACACTGTCAAACTGCTTGCGTTGAGTGAGTACCTCCGCTGGGAAGTCCGGGAAGATGCTGATGCGCTCTCCGTTGATGGAAAGTGGACTCTGGTTACGAGACAGCCGCAAGATTTCAGTCCTTACAGTGTCATGATGTATCCTGGCGATCATAACCCGCGTCTTGTTGTTTCCAATAGGACCGATGCGATGAGCTCGATCAACTTTCACACCGTTGGGAAAGTTAGATTCCCCCAGAAGCAAAGGCAGCTGTTCAGAAACAAATCGCGTGGGGTTGCCCTTCTCTATATTCTCTGGGAGACCCGCTATCTTTATATTCTGCCTGCGAGATCTGGCCTCTAGGTCTGTTATCTTTGCCTTCAGAGATGTTCTCTCCTCCGAAAGACTGGAGCAGAGCCGCTCAAGGAGAGAGATGCGTCGTTCATAGTCAGTGCTGGCCTCCTCCAAGTCAGAGATACGAGATGTATTAGCGGTTAGCGTCGATTGCACTGTAGACAAGGAAGCTTCCAGATCATTAAATCGGGCATTCATAGAGAAATCCATCTTTTTGATGGCCAAAAGTATAGCCTTGGGTGAAGCCTCGTCGTCCCCCATCTGGGCAGCACCGATTTCAGTAGGCTCCAAGTTTATGTTAGCTTGCCTGCATATATTAGCGTCGGCTAGCCCCAAGCTAGTTGAAGGATCTTCCATCAAGCTGACAGTCGGAGACGGTGCCTTTTTAAGAGTCTTTTTAGGTTTGTTCATGTCTAATGCGTATAGTTTGCAAATTAATCGGGTTAAATAAAAAAAAAAACGAAGTTTTTAAAGATTTTTTCCAAAATGATGACGGAGCTGTGTGAAACCACGTCTTACTCCATGTGCTGCTCTCTAGCGCCAGCTGAATCATTTGAAACAATTCCCATCTCCGGTAAGCACTTATCCACAAACTACTTACTGCTGTGACTGAACCAAACTTGAACAACTGTTTAAACTGCAGCGGGTAAACCAAGGGCTCAAATGAGAGGATCTGGCAAAACGTACGTTTATTTCATTACAGAAAGTCGTAATGGAAATTATATAAGTAAATCATCATTCACTTGCCTTGCAAAACTTAACTGTATAAAACTTCAGATCATGGTGATGTTTCAAATTGACTGAAATTATGATTGCGAACTACATATTTTTGATATGTTAAGTCCTAACAGTGGGGGATTGTCACGAAAGATCTAGTTTGAGGAAAAGATCCGACCTTCCCATCACTACTGTGTATCTAACCTGAGAAGCAGCCTTGCACACATATTGTATTTAGTGCTGCTACCTTGTGTTTGAATTTGAGGATGGATAGATGGTAGTGGTCATGTGTTCTCGAATACGTGCGTCAACAATGGATCTTTGGTTGATTTTTATAAAATTATTATTTTTTTATTATACAACATTTATTCTGATGATTTTAAATCTTGCACCAAACAAATATCCTAATTTACCCCCCTTAATTTAATTTAATTTATAAAAAAAAATTATAATAAACTAAAAAATAACTAATAAAAACTAAACTAAAACTAAACAATTTCAAATTATAAAAACTAGTAAATCAGCCTCTAAAAATTAATCAAAGCTAAGTGGATTTGAAAACAAAGTCAAAACAAAATAAAAACTAAAACTAATGAACAATTCAAACAATTATAACCTGGCCAGGTAGATGATGTACTTAAACCACTACAATTCAGTTTGTCAAAGAAATCTCAATACATCCCAATTTCAAAGTACATGATCATTGAACGTACAAAACGACACCGCACTGGCCAAGTGACTGGTCTGTCAACTGACCCAGAACACTCTCTTGCTGACCTGAGGTCAACCTTATTGTTGAGCCTTGATGCTTGTTTATAGGGGGCAAAGGTTGCGAGCATTTGTGTTTTTCCATAAACTGATGCAAATCTTTGTTATTAGTGTAACCTGTACACAGTCGCTGTCATATAGGTTAGAGGGCTAGAGTTAGTACATTGCACAGAGCAAACACAACCCTGCTGACCTCTGTATGTGTGTGTCTCTGTTTCAATGATCCTGCTATCTTAAAGCACCACGTGTTGGCAGCAGCGCACATTATGTAACAGAGAGAAGCCCGGCTAGCCAATGTAGAAAAATCTTCTGAGTGTTCTTTGTTTACCATTCATCACCTTTGTGTGTCTGGCAGAACTGAATGCCATACTGATGCTACACATTTGACATTGATAAATTGCTTATAAACACACTGTAAACATGCCAGGAGGATATTCAAAATTTCATGCTAGGTTATTTTCTGTGCATTATGACAATATATATATATATATATATGGTATGGTCAAAAAGAAAAGTCTATCTTGTCATATTATGCTCTGTCATTTATTTCGAGGTGTCACAAAATACATTGTTTACAGTAATACTTTTGAGCAATTCTAGCATTATGGATGTGACATTTGCAGTAAAATCTCAAAGTCTGTGAGTTTACGAAATATACAACATACTTTGTATAAATTCTGTGAATTAAACTGCACAACCCAAAAGAAATAATGCTAATCAAACAGATACGAGTCGGCTGACTATAGAACAAACATGATTGATTTTAGGGTTGTGCTGATAGACTATAGTATCGTGTATCGACGATATCGCCATATTATAGCAAAGATATAGCAAAGATATCGCCGAGAGCTGAGACCTATGACAACTTTAAAGATTATATTTAGCTCGTTTCGCATTAATGTAGACCTATTACATTTTTTAATAGCATTATTGAATAAAATTAATAGTATTATTATTTTTAATCATCTTCATCATCATCATTAATAACAAACGAACTAAAAATAATTTGACTGCTTCAGCTGTTCACATCAACATCACTTGACCGACACTTTCGGATAAAAATGGATTTTTTCGATTGCTCTCTTGCCCTCTCTGTCTCAGCAGCAGCAGTTGAAGCACGAGCAGCTCGTGAGGGCACAGCCACATCTCATAGCAAATTAGTTTGCAACGTTGTTGCATAAAAATAATAGACTAAATAACAAAACAGGATTTAATTAACAAACAAGTTAAATCGATAAAAAATACAATGAAACTACTGGAGAAGAAAATGAAAGAACTCTGAAACTAGCTCAAATGTTCTGGAATAAAACATGTTAATTAGGGTTGGTGCAAAACTATGCAGGACACCGGCCCTCCAGGATCGAGTTTGCCCATCCCTGATCTAGCAGCTAGATGTGTCTGGAAAAATATTCAAAGGCTATTATTGTCATAAACCACGTGGACGTGAATGCGGGTGGATGTTCTGATTGGCTAATGTAGACGTCTCACGTCAGCGTGTTCTAGACGTGAACACGCTCTTTCCAGCAATTTTCCTTCTGCGTTCACACAGAGCAGCAATCGGGCAAATAACCAGTAATGTTACAACTTCTCTTTCCGGAAAATAGCCGGATCGAATAAAACGCTATTTTCAAAAAGAGCCTGTTCACACATGCAGACCTTTCCAGAAAATTGCCGGTAATTTTCCGGAAAGGTCTGTATGTGTGAAAGGGGCTAAACTGACACCCTAAGCTTATTGCCATTGCTTCCAAGGCGCACACTCAGCAGCCACATTTTATTAAAACTATAGTCTTCATACCAAATCTTTTTTTTAATTTATTTATTTTTTTTATCGATATTGACAATGGTGTTCGGTCAATCAAGACGATTAATAAATTATCGACCTAATTTAAAATGTTATTTATTGCTGTTCAGTAACCTATTAATACAGCACAAAGTAATAATAAAAAACAAACAATAGTCCATTTCTTTTTGGACTTGAATAAAATTAGCGCACAGTTGGCATAACTTTTAGTTGCGACAGTTTGTTCCATGCAGAAACGTTGTGTTGAGACGCCTTTACGATTAATTAACCGTGATCATATCCCTGCATCCCTATTTGTGTGTTTTGCTTTTTGCAGTTTTCCTAATCTGACTCTTATGACCTTGTGCTGGGACAGCAGACCTCTGTTGTGTTAGATCAGGCTGTGAATCACTCTAACGAACGTTATAAAAAACGTCAGGTTGGTGTGAAACCAGCAAAACACTATTGAGTCATTCGGGGCTTTATTTAGCACTTCATATTTCCTTTGAACTTTGACAGGAACTGTTTTGAGTCAGTAATCTCACCCCCACCCGTTGGATTAATCTGATTAGCTGCTCATGGCTGGAGTTCTTCACATGGCTAGTAATCATCTAATGGAGATGCTTAATCATGTTCCAAATTCAGCCGATTCTCCTGTTTTTTGTTGTTAGTCTTTCTGTAGTGGCTCTGCTGTAGCTGCCAGAGTCAAAGGCACAGAGCTCCATCGCTGAAAAGGCCCTTTATGTCCGTCAGTGGCTCAGTGAACTGCATGGCTTTTTGTTGGGTGTAGAGGTGGGAAGGGCCCAGTAAGGAATCATGAGTCATGGGCATTATGTTGAAAAGTTTGAGTCAGAGCTTTAAGGGAGGTGATGGCAGCGCTGACAGGATGTACCATTTCATCAGGGAGGGGTGATTTTTAACTCTGTGACTTTTAAATGCAGAATGTTGTCATTTATATGTGACGACTGTGTAAGGTGTGATCAGGAGCAAGGAGTTGTTATTTAATATGTCAGAGGAATTAGCCTTTAACACCTCTGTGTGAGTTGATTTGGATTGTTCTGTTGAGGAAGATGTAGTTGTATTGGTCATCCATAACGCTTTGTTGACTAACCCGGTTTTAACAGGCGTTTTTGATTTTATTTTGAAATTTGTGCTTCAGATTTGTCTTCCAAAAGCTCTGCCATAACTTAAAGGTGCTGTATGTAAGATTTTGACTCTTCTAAAGCATAAACATACCATAATATGTTTGCAGATATTTAAGAAACATGCCAAGTGAACATTCTTGTTTATCTGAAAAACAGATATTCTGTTTTGAAAATGTGCGTTACATGCTGGAATATCTGTCTTTATTTTGGTTCTTTTAACCAAAAGTCCTCGGGTGGACAGTAGCAGACTCTAAAATGAGACACAGATTCAGAGTTTAACATGAGGTTATTAATTAGCAAATAATATAAATATTATGAGCGTAAACATTAGGTGAGCAGGTTACATAGGTGTTCCATATGCGACCATCAAGCCGTTTTCTCTGAGGATCACAAACTGACAAAACATTGCTGTCGCCCTGATACAAGTTTTATTTCTGGAGAAAAGTCAGAGCACTGCAGTGTTTGGGTGTTCTGTGTTTGTCTGAGAAAATTGAAAATTAGTCTTGCCGAAATGTAAATATTCCATACAAGCTGAAGCTGATCGCTCAATTTTTGTCACGTGACTTGTGGTGCGCGGTGCGCTCGCACCAATGAACCCCGGGCCGCGACGCGAGCGCACCGCACACCTCCATTGGAAACAACAAACTTGTGCAAACTCCAGAAATATGCGATATGCCGCCGTCATTTGCAATCTCCATCATTTGATCTTCTTGCACAGCCATAGTGGATTCACCTGATTTGTTGACAAGTGGGTTGCGGATCTATTCCTTGGCAGTTCGCGGGTCCTTCACTTGGCCTTTTTCCCTTAGCAAAGAAACTTTCTAAAGACGCCTGTTTCTTCCCATTTTGCTGCTTGTGGGTTAAATTTTGGTGCTCAAGTGACCGAGACGTAGGCGAGAGAATACGCTCATTTTTCAAAATAAAAGACTTTTCAAAATAAAAGATTGTTCAGGCTCAGATAATAAATAAAACAGAAATAAATAATGATTTCTTGTGCAGCTTGGTACCAATTGATCCACAGACCCGGTGGTTGAGGACCACTGAGCTAGTGGATAAAATGAACTAACGCAACATGATCCTTCTAATTGCCCACTGCTAAGATTTTTTTTTAAAAATATGACACGACCCCCCACAAAGCTCGCTAAGGCCCCCTTGTCGGCCGCAGTTATTAGAAATGAGTTATTAAAACTATTATGTTTAGAAATGTGTTGACAAAAACTGCTCTCCGTTAAAAACAAATTTGGGGAAAAAACTTCAACTGTACATGCATACATGCCCTATATCAGATGGCCAGAAAGTGATTCATTTTTAATAATTTTAATCTTTTAATTTTAATAAAATAATCTCCTTTTAGTATGGTAAATATTCCTTTAATTGTGTGCCGTTGCTTTTCAGTAGAACACTGTTTAAATCAGCCTTTAGGCTCAATAGTCAGGCATGCTGTTGATGTCGTCAATCTGGCTACCTGCGTGTGCGTGTGTGTGTGTGTGTGTGTGTGTGTGTGTGTGTGTTTTGATCCAAGAATGCAATACCTAGTTCAACCACTGGGTGTCAAACTTGCATACTGCACTTAAATAAACAAATATGTATTGAGGTGTCGAGGTAGTCACTTATTTTACCAGACTTTGAACATTTGTGTTAAATTTAAAAAAGGCTGGGAAAATGAAAAGTGAAATGTATTCAATAATATAACATTTATGGCCCCAATATAATGCTTAAAGTGTGTAATTCTCATTGTTCAAGCCTAAGGTCAAGTCAGAATAAGTATGCAGAACTCGAGTGGTGCACTTTGGCTTAAAATAATTACAAATACCTTGTTTATTCTCAACTATCAGCATTACCAAATATATTACCAAATATTAATCACAAGTTCACTGAATGTTAGTTATGTCTGTGAATGTAAACAAGTGGCGAAGAAATCACATGTGTATCATTAAATGACATCTGTGAAACAGCATCTCTTGGACATGAGGACAATGCAGCTTAAGCAGGCCTCATGCATTGAGCAGACTTGGTTTAAATTTGGGATATTGTGGTTCTATATATTTTCCCAGAAGAAAACAGTGCTGGTGTTTGAGTTTATTCAGAAACTCAGTACTGATAGAGAGAATAACTTCATTTGTTGGTGTGACTGTGCTTTGTGACTGCACATCTTTTTTCAAAGAGCAACATTAAGCATTGAAGGAAGAGTGTAAGAATTAAATTCAGTTGACATCCAGTTATTGCAAGGCAACTGCAGTGGCAACACTGGCAATATTAAGATGATTTCATTGTATTGACAAACGTGGTCAAGCTGATGGATAAGCTGACAGTTATGTGCTATTTATTTGATTGATTGATTGATTGATTGCAGCAAAGTCATGTAGAGTATGTAGATACATATAAATGGTGCTTTCTGTGTTATAATGTGAAATGATTTTGTATCAATCTTGTGCTGACAGAAAGCATAACATTACACACATAATGTGCTCTTCATTGTGATTGTATTTGAAAAACAAACCCTCCTACAAAAGTATGGAATAAATAAAATTGCTTAATGAATTCATGTCACACTGACCACAATCACTTGAAGATTCCTGAAGATGTTTGTAATTATGACTTGGCTATAAACTCCTCCATTACTTCAAATGGAAACAGGAAGTAAAAGAATGGGTTGTTTCATAATTAGTTATGTCTCAACAGTATAAATGGATATGAATATACAATATTTAAAATAAATCCTAAAATGTTATTAAAATGTCAAATAAATTATTTTGATATTTCTCCGATATTTCTCATCATTGTGGAAAACATTTATAATGCGTAATTTTGTTTTTAAAGTGATGCTTTCTTAGTAAATAACTCAAACACTCAAAGTTTGAACTGTAGTGTAAGTTTATGTAGCAAAAATAAAATCTATTGTTACTGCTAAGATTAAGGAAAAAAATGTATTCTTGGGCCCTGTTGTTGATTTTATTTTCATTCATTCATTCTCTCTTCGGCTTAGTCCCTTTCTTAATCCACGGTTGCCACAGCGGAATGAACCGCCAACTTATCCAGCACGTTTTACGCAGTGGATGCCCTTCCAGCTGCAACCCATCTCTGGGAAACACCCACACACACTCTTTCACACTCATACACTACAGACAATTTAGCCTTCCCAATTCACCTGTACCACATGTCTTTGGACTGTGGGGGAAACCGGAGCACCCGGAGGAAACCCACAGGAGAGAACATGCAAACTCCACACAGAAACGCCAACTGACCCAGCCGAGGCTCGAACCAGCGACCTTCTTGCTGTGAGGCGACAGCACTACCTACTGTGCCAGAAAAATGGCCCCCTTTTCCCCCAAAAAATGTTTTTGATCAACTTTTTGTTTTCCAGTTATTGCAGTAGTATAATCTGGGTCTTGTGTGCCTAAAATGCTGGATCACACTAGCCCCCTTTCTAATGAACTGCAGACTCTCTGTAATGCAAACTGAAGCGTTCAGCTGAGCTCCACAGCAGAGGTCACAGGAAAGACATGTGACTGCTGGAGTCAACAGATCTCTGGTAATGATGCACCAAGCCAACGCTTGAGCATGGCCTCACTAAGGTTCTCTTCTGTCTGTTTTTCTCTTTCTCTTCAGGTGTGGCCCAAACTGTGCTGTTGCTGTGAGGGAGAAGTGCTCTCCTGTTTTTTCTCTCTCCTGATGCCCCCTTCTGCACTGTAAATTCATGATCACATGACTTTGGATATGGACGCAGTCCTGTCCGACTTTGTCCGTTCTACTGGAGCTGAACCCGGACTGGCCAGAGACCTGCTGGAGGGTGAGCCCAAACCATCCTGTTCCCCATTACCCTCCATGTAGCTTTATTATTTTCCTTCTACTTTACTTTAGTAATGATGAATTAGGGTGACATAAGCAAAATTGGTCGCACTTTATTTTATGGTACAATATCTATTTTTTGTTGTACAATATATTGTACCAAAATATATTGCGATAAAGATATTATTGTAATTTTAAGATCATTTCATGCCACTCATTATATAATGCCAGACAATAAATAATGCAATAGCATCAAAATCCAAGTACACTCTTCCAAAGAACACATAATATTTCATTCTTTAATAATTAGCCATTGGATTCAGAATGTGATATTTATTTGTTTATATTCTAAACAAATAAATGTTAACAAAAAGGTGCAAGGTAAAAAGTAACAAAGGCTGCGTTATCTGCTACCAGATCTATTTTCAGTTGTCAGGCACCCCCATGAAAACATGCTGTAGTAATTTATAGTAAATACTATAGAGTTTTTAACAATACTGACACTGACACCTCTGTTTGAGATGATGCACAATCAGCTAAAATGATTCTAGCATTGTTTTTTATGTATGGGTGAAAGGTTAATCCGTGATTCGTATGGATCACAACCCACAGTTCAGAACACGCGTGACACACAAATTAATATATATTTTTTTAATTTGTAGATTACTCCTAAATTTGTAACGTATGCAGAGATGTGATTTGCATACATGTGATTTGAATGACGCCTCTTGCGTCTTGCGTCTGAACTAGCGTTAATGAAACACTTAGAGTTTTTTTTGTGTTATATCTCATACAAAAACAATGTTTATATTTATCTTAATAATGTTGTAATAGAACTAATGATATTTTTGATAATGCTTTGAAATAAATGTTCAAATCATCTTTTATTTGCTTAATTTCTTTTTGTTTCAAACCATATTGATACAAACCAAGAGATTTAATTGAAAGTGTCTAACATCATTACAAAAGTATAGTCCCAATGTACAAAAGACCCTAAAATATTACAGAGGATAGTTATGACTTTGCAGATCTTGAAGTCATGCAGAGTTCAGTTTTGCATCTACCCTGGCTTAGATTTTCATGATTGACTGCAAGGAGCATTAAAAAGCAAAACAAAAACAGTGGCTTAAGCTTCCATATGAATTTGTGCTGTAAGGTAAAGCCTTAACAAATTCAGTGCATGTTGCCTAGCAACACTGAAGATAAGAGAATGCTTTAAAATATATATAGTTCTGCAGTATGCTTGCTTGAAAGTTGATTCAGAGCAGTATTGACAGAAACACCTGTAGCAGAATGTGCCACTGAGCACTGCTGCAGCACAGGTTAATATTTGAACTCCTAAGCAGAGGTGCAGTGGAACTATGAACTCTTGGGATATTTTCACACCTTTAAGTCATTTGCATTATTCTGGAGCTGGTTAAGACTGTTACAGTGTTGCAATTCTTTAATTCTGTTTGCTTTTGCAGGGAAATATTTCCATAAAATAGAACATGCAGTTAACTTCATCTCATTAGCCCCTTTCACACATACAGACCTTTCCGGAAAATTACCGGACAGGGATCATGTGTGAACTGGCACGTTTTGATAATAGCGGTAAATTCGTTCCGGCAATTTTCCAGAAAGAGAAGTTGTAACATTACTAGTAATTTGCCGGAATGCTGCGCTGTGTGAACGCAGAAGGAAAATTGCTTGAAATATTGCATTTACGATTAGAACGCGCTGACATGAGACGCCTGCTCCAGCTAATCAAAGCATTCAGAAGCATTCACATCCGCGCTGTTTACGAAAATAAAATACTCTGCCTGATTATTAAAAAATGGTCTGTAAAGGCCTTAAAAATCTACTTTTGACTTGTATGTCAAACATGTTATTTTGTCCTTTTGTTTCCATCTATTATTTCTCATTTATTTCTTTTAAGATATTTTTTCATTTTCCAATTTGAAATGTCGAAATATTCCTAAAAATTAAATGTTCTTTGAAACAGTGTACCTGAATTTTTACAATATGTTGTAAAAAGGTGTTATTTATTTATTAGTGATATGTTATAAAGTGGCAATAATATCGTTTAGGTAATACATTTGGGTGCAATATATCACCCAGCAAAAGATAGATATTGTGACAGGCCTAGGATTTTGCACAGTCCTGTATATGTAAATGTGTAATTTGCCAAAGTTTAAAAATGCACCTGGAAAGTACTTAGATTTGATCCGTAAGAACACTGAATATGGCTCTCTTTTCTCAGGAAAGAATTGGGACCTGTCAGCTGCACTGAGTGACTTTGAGCAGCTGAGACAAGTGCACGCTGGGAGCCTCTCATGCAGCTTTGTTGAGGAGAGCGAGTACCCCTCCATTGAGAAGGAGATGGCACGGACGGGGCGGCCCCTCTTGCATCGACAAGATGAGGTTGTGCAAGGTAAGACTGTAAAATATAAGGTTTCGGCATTGATATTGCAGTGTGCACATCTGTAATAGTCATGCCGCAAGATGTGCAATGTTAAGCTGGGATAGTTGATTGTTGTTAGATCGGATATGGTTGTGGCCGGAAGTTAACGCAAATTATTTATAGTATTTATTAAATTTCCCATTTATTGTATTTTATTAAAATCTACCCCCACCCCAACCCTAAACCCAACCATCACAGTAATGTAAAAACAGTAGTTGTAAAGAGTATTATTTATTCTATCTATTAAATTACCCAATAAATTGTATTTTTTTTTTATTGCCTACCCCTGCCCCAAACCTTAACCCAACCGTCACAGGACTGTAAAAATATTAATTATTGTTATACAGTGTCATAAAAAATGCTGCCATATTGACGTGCATGTCACACTTCCGGCTGGCCGCATATCCAATCTAGACTTTACCGGGATAGTTGATCAGACACACAATTTAGAATACATGTGAAGGATGTGGAGTCACTGCACTGAGTTTAATTTAATGGAGTGAAAGTTTTTCATCATTTTTTTCACAATGACAATTTCGAAGCATTTAGACAAACAATAGTACAGTTTGTAACTTTTAAACAAAATCTAATTCTGTGAATGATTTATACATTGAACACCATGTAATTTAATTTATTTTTTTGTTGTTGTTTCTGTACCTGAATTCTGTAATGCCGTGTTCACACTAGACATGGATGAAACCTCAAGCATGAGCGATTTACATGTTAAGTCAATGCAAAGATGCGAATAGACATCCTGCGGTGCGATTCGTACAAATGACGTGTCGCGAGTTGAGCATTTTGCTCATTTGAATCAATCAAGTTGGAAAATCTGAACTTCAGCGGACCTTCGCGCCTTGTAAACCAATCAGGAGCTTGCTCTTGTAGGGCCGTGATTATGACATAGTGCCTGTTGTTGGTGTCTTGAGGGAAAATCACCTTGATTACACCGGACAACAGTTGATCAAACTGGGCTTGGCTCAGTCTGAAGCACCGCTGAAAGCCTTCATCATCCAGGTATAGTTTCTGGAGGAGTTTATGAAATCGCAGAGCTGGGTGCACCTCTGAAAGGATCTAGTGGACTCAGACACGGCAGTGAATGAATCTACACGGTTTTTCAGCCTTCCTAAAGCACAGCTACTATTTCAATTATATTGGGAAGCGATTTTGACGTGCGAATGAAGCAAGTAAACTCAATGCTCACGCGTCTATTTACACGCGAATAGTGTGATTTATTTGCACGTTCCGTGTCTGTTGTGAACACAGCATTAGAATCCCCAAAACACTGTAAAGCACTTTTTACTTCTTTTATCTTTGCTCTGTTGAATTTACATATGCTTGTAATTTATGAAATTTTATGTTGACTAGTTAATTCAATTAACAAATTCTTTCCAAATTGAGCTATTCACAGACCTCCTAGTTTTTCATGATTTAAAAAAAAAAAAAAAAAAAAAAAAAAAAAAATATATATATATATATATATATATATATATATATATATATATATATATATATATATATATATATATATATATATATATATATATATATATATATATATATATATATATATAATTTTTATTTATTTTTAGAAATGACAATGTGGACAATTTTGCGAAATATTTTTTTATAAAATTATTTAAATTTTTTGCGATTTTAATTAATAATTTTGCAGGTTTGCAAAAATGTGTGACTTTTTGTTAATTTTTCGTTGGATTCAGCGATCGCGGGATCGCGAAAAACAAACTAGGGGGTCTGTATTTGAGTACAATTTATTTTTTTTTATGTCAATTTGGTGAAATTGTATTATCGCAATGTATTTTCCAGAAAAATCTGACATTGCTGTATTTTGCTTTGCTGCAATATGAATATAATTTTTATCAGATAATTTGAATAGTTCTATTTGGGAACATTTCATTAATTTAGATTAAAGTTTAGCCTGTGCAGTGCATTTGCATAAAAGATAATAAATTACAAGCATATAAAATATACAGAGCAAAAATAAAAGTTAAACGGTGCTTTATGATTTTCTGTGGAATCAGGATTCAAATATAAAAATAGATTCTTGAATTGCAAATTAATCTTCTTGCGATGTGACTATTGCGGATACACACATTACGATATCCATGCTCAAACATTATATCCTTTAGCCCTAGTATAAACAGCACTGAAACACCTCTCTGCTTGACCTCAATTGTCAAGCATTGTTTTTCATCATATCTGTTAATGATTTACCCGCATCATGACACAATTGCATATGATGTCACCTTAAAAGCCTTGCCCACTCTCACCTGACTAACGCTGTTTTTCGAATTGAAAGGAGTGGAGGAATGATAAGTTGACTAGATAATAGGTCACCAGTCTCTAGTTCTACTCAGTAATCTGAACATGTATCATGGCAGCAGCCACAGAGAAGAGACTGTCGAGGGGAATCTCTCACGCCAGCTCCACCATCGTCTCTCTGGCCCGATCCCACGTGTCCAGTACAGGAGGAACCAACGAGCAGCTCCTGGATACCCCGCTCTGCACCTTCCAGTTGCCGGACCTCACCGTCTACAGAGACGACTTCCGCGGCTTCATCGAGAGAGACCTCATTGAGCAGTCTATGATGGTGGCGCTGGAGCAAGCTGGTTAGTCATTGCATTTCAGCAGTCTCCGCTCTGACAGATAAACCAAATATTTTGATATTCTGAGTTTTATAGCTGGATTTTTCCAACATAGCTTTTCTGTTAGCTGCCTGCATTAGCATACTGACTTAAATATTACCTTATAAGTGACTGATTTGAAACGCCCTACATGGACCGACGTGCCAAATACTTTTTCATGTGACGTACGCAGGAGTTTGGCATAGTCTAATAAGCAGAAATGTATTCAGCACACACACATAATGAGTAAAAGTCTTTTAAAATACCTTAAAATAATGAGACCCTTAAAGTATAGTATTTATTTATTTGTGTTTTTAGTTTTGGCTGTTGAATTCATTATCAATAAAGAGTTTGATTTTGTTCACTATATTCCTCCAGTGCTGCCTCACTTAGTTGTTGTGTGTGTCATGGTAGCGCAGTGGGTAGCACAATCGCCTCACAGCAAGAAGGTCGCAGGTTCGAGCCTCAACTGGGTCAGTTGGCATTTCTGTGTGGAGTTTGCGTGTTCTCCCCATTTTCGCGTGGGTTTCCTCTGGATGCTCTGGTTTCTCCCACAAGTCCAACGACATGCGCTTTAGGTGAATTGGGCAGGCTAAATTGTCCATAGTGTACGTGTGTGAATGAGTGTATTGATGTTTCCCAGTGATGGGTTGCAGCTGGAAGGGCATCTGCTGCGTAAAACATATGCTGGATAAGTTAACTCTTCGTTCCGCTGTGGCGACCCCAGATTAGTAAAGGGACTAAGCCAAAAAGAAAATCAATGAATAGTTTGAATGAATCAGGATGTACTGTATTGGTCATGCAACATACACTTTCAGAAATGAAGGCACTTAAACTCAGTCAGGTGGAAACTTTTCTTTAGGTATATTTTATACACTTTAGGTCTGCGCTTATAAAAGTTCAGAATCTAATTCGAACTTATGTCGATTTCCTATTTCATGAACGCTAACTTTGTGTAGGGGGTTAAAAGTGTGGATTTCATTCTTTGATCAATGCATTTTCAACTTTTCATTAATTTGGCTTTTTATGTCTTTTATACACTTCACTGAACATGTATTATACACATAGACATCACCATTTTGGGAAAAAAAACTCTAAATTGTATAATTTTAAGTTAAGTTAACTATTAATATACCGTCCAACCAGGGCTTGACATTAACACCTGCCAACCCGCCAAATGCGGGTAGATTTCGTCCCAATTCAGTTTTTGTACTCCTTCCCCTTACCCTTCGCCTTGGCCCTTGAAACAGAGTGTGAAGGGGAAGGGCTTCAAAAATGGCCCCTAAGAAATGGCACAGCACCTGCACACGTCATCATGTTATCACGCTCTCTTACTTTATATGGGATCGACGATCGCGACTGCTGTAGTTATTCTAGTTGTTATTTTTTTGGTATTTATCTTCAGGAAATTACTGAAGGCAACGATATCATGTTATCATAACGATATAACATGGCAATAAGATTGTAACTGTACTGTTCATTTACATCGTGGCCATATTCATTTATGTAAACACATGAAAACAAAATTAACGTTAAACCAGACACTGTATAAAGCTCATTCCTGGCCACTAGACTTTTCTGACAGGGTATTCGAGTGTCATTGAGTGTCAGAATGTTGTGGGACTGCTGTACAGGAGTTATTATTAGGACTTATAGATTTTAGCGTTTTTTTTTTGTTGTTGTTTTTTTTTTGTTTTTTTTTTTAAAGCATGATGGTAAAACACGGACACGGTTATAAATATGT
Source organism: Danio aesculapii (assembly GCF_903798145.1). Lineage (NCBI taxonomy): Eukaryota > Metazoa > Chordata > Actinopteri > Cypriniformes > Danionidae > Danio > Danio aesculapii. The sequence continues at coordinate 10,637,210 of NC_079450.1, read as the reverse complement.
AACAACATGTGCTTGTTTGTTGTAAAGATTCCCAACAATGACAAACAAATACTAATTTGTGCATCTCCTGACTTCCGTCTGCAGCCATGCTGCCGTTGTTGCTGGTGTATTCTGGGAAATTTTCTTACCCCTTGGTTTCGAGTATGGTCCTGAAAAATCTCAGTTTAAAGAGCTGTCTAGCCCTTCCCCTTAACCCTACGATTTCAAACGAAAGAGAATTTGGTCACCCCTACCCCTTCACATGAACGTGCAACTCGAGTGGTAGGGGTAAGGGCAATGTCTAAGGGGTAGAATTGGGATTGGGCTTTCAACTGTGGCTTAAAATATTTTTTTAATTTGTTGTTTTCTTAAAAAGCAAAGTTTGACAAAAAGGATGCCCATCGAGAAGCAGCACAACTGGAAAAAATCAACTGTGTTCATGCGAAAAGAAAGCAGGTGAATACCGAATGAGAGGATGACCAGGCGCATTGTGACACTCCCACTCACGTGTCGCATGCACAGCTGATGTGATGTGCACAAGTTATTAAATGTTAGTGTGCTCTCGTTTCCTTGAGCGGAGCAACCGTTCCTGGAAACGCAACTGATGGAATCTGTTCTCTTTAAAATAGAACGGACAAAAAGATTCTTTTAAACAAATGTTTTTATGTAAGCAGCAGCAGTCGCCACTTTCGCTTTAACCATTCTTTGAACCGATTATTAATGAACCTTTTTGTAAAGCTTATTTGGAATGATAATTATTGTGAAAAGCACTATACAAATACAATTGAATAGAATTTAATATTTAAAATTTACCTGCGTGACATTCATTCATTCATTCATTCATTTTCTTTTTTCACCCTTTATCGTCACCACAGCGGAATGAACCGCCAACTTATCCAGCACATGTTTTATGAGGCGGATGCCCTTCCAGCCTGCTACAAATCACAGGGAAACATTCACACACACTCATTCACACACATACACTATGGACAATTTAGCCTGCCCAATTCACCTTATACCACATGTTTTTGGACTTGTGAGGGAAACCGGAGCACCCTGAGGAAACCCACGCAAACACGGGGAGAACATGTAAACTCCACACAGAAACGCCAACTGACCCAGCCGAGGGTCAAATCAGCGACCATCTTGCTGTAAGGCGAACGTGCTACCCACTGCGCCACAGTGCAGCCTTCTGCGTGACATTGTTATGGAATTTAGTGAGTGTATGCCATCTGCCCTCATTAGATGAGGTAATTGGGTGACATTCTTGACAGCAGCGAGTGTATTGATGGTAGAAGAGTAATTGACTGAGGAATTAGTTTTCAAAAACTATTGTAAAGAGACGTTTTTGTTCATTTTGCTCCAATCCAGCACAAAAAGTTTGATTTCTAACAAGATATTAGGGAGAGTGGAATTGTGTTTTGTTTATAAAAATTAGCTGATACTTAAATTTAGCGTTTTTAAATGTGTTTTTTTAATTGTTGATTTAAGCATATGCACGTTTAAAAAAAATAAATAAATAAACAAGTTTAATATAGTATTGCAGTATCTCCAGACATCTGTTCTAAGTTTTTTTTTTTTTGTCGTCTCCTAATAGGTCGGTTGAACTGGTGGACTCGTTTGGGGACTGGCTGTCAAAGTTTATTACCTCTAGCAACAAGTGGTGATGGGAATTGCCTGTTACACGCAGCCTCTCTGGGTAAGTGAACAAAAGCTTCTGATCTGCAAGTAATCTGCACAGAACAGATTAGATTTATGTGTTTTATATGCTTCCATTCCTGCTTCCTAAGAGTTTGTTGGTGTTCCATTTTAAATCAAAGCTTACAGACTAAAGATGATTTATTATTCCTGTGAACTAACTGGCGTTCCCACACTTCTTGACAGTACTTGAATTTCAGACATATGGATTTAAGACCTGGAGTATACCTAAAAACAAACATAGATTATTGAATGTGTTTGAATTAAATTAGAAATGTATTTTGATTATGGTGTTATTTCAATAAATGTACTGTGCTTCTGTAAAAACAGAACAAAATGTGAAATTCTTAATTTAAAACTCTTAAATTAAAATCTTGTACAAGAACAATGACGAATAATGCACAGTTTATCCATATTTCAGAAACTGCATTTAATTATTATCAGTATTGAACTCAACCAATTTTATTAGTTATTCGAACATGACATCTTTGAAACGCTAATATTTTAATGTACACTCACCAGCCACTTTATTAGGTACACCTGTCCAACTGCTCGTTAATGCAAATTTCTAATCAGCCAATTACATGGCAGCAACTCCATGCATTTAGGCATGTAGACATGGTCAATCTGCTGCAGGTCAAACAGAGCATCAGAATGGGGAAGAAAGGTGATTTAAGTGACTTTAAACGGGACATGGTTGTTGGTGCCAGACGGGCTGGTCTGAGTATTTCAGAAACTGCTGATCTACTGGGATTTTCACGCACAACCATCTCTAGGGTTTACAGAGAACGGTCCTAAAAAGAGAAAATATCTAGTGAGCGGCAGTTCTGTGGGTGCAAATGCCTTGTTGATGCCAGAGGTCAGAGGAGAATGCCCAGATTGGTTTGAGTTGATAGAAAGGCAACAGTAACTCAAATAACCACTCGTTACAACTGAGGTCTTTAGAAGAGCATCTCTGAACGCACAACATGTCCAACCTTGAGGCAGATGGGCTACAGCAGCAGAAGACCACACCGGGTGCCACTCCTGTCAGCTAAGCACAGGAAATTGAGGCTACAATTCGCACAGGCTCACCAAAATTGGACAATGGAAGATTGGAAAAACATTGCAGTGTCTAATGAGTCTCGATTATTGCTACAACATTCAGATGGTAGGGTCAGAATTAAGCATCAACAACATGAAAGCATGGATCCATCCTATCTTGTATCAACGTTTCAGGCTGGTGGTGGTGGTGTAATGGTGTGGCAGATATTTTCTTGGCACACTTTGGGCCCATTAGTACCAATTGAGCATCGTGGCAACACCACCGCCTACCTGAGTATTGTTGCTGACCATGTCCATCTCTTTATGACCACAGTGTACCCATCATCTGATGGCTACTTCCAGCAGGATAACTTGCCATGTCATGAAGTGCAAATCATCTCAGACTGGTTTCTTGAACATGACAATGAGTTCACTGTAGTCAAATGACCTCCACAGTCACCAGGTCTCAATCCAATAGAGCACCTTTGAAGTGTGGTGAAACGGGAGAATTGCATCATGGATGTGCAGCTGACAAATCTGCAGCAACTGCGTGATGTTTTTTCAATATAGACCAAAATCTCTGAGGAATATTTCCAGTACCTTGTTGAATATATGCTATGAAGGATCAAGCCAGCTCTGAAGACCAACCCAATACTAGTACTTTGTACCTAATAAATCGGCTGGTGAGTGTAAATATTAAGTGAAATATTAAGTACAGTAAGGACTTTTTTAGAGCTACATATGCTGGCAGTGTGAATCACAACTTGATTACTTGATATGAAATGAATGGTGCTTTAAAAAGTCATTGAAAGTCCTTTAATGAAATAATGGGAACCTGACTAATATGTTGCTAAAAACTGTCAAACTGTCTCTGTCAGTAGAGTTCTATACATAACTTTTTTTTTAGTGTAGATGCTAGCTTTTTTTTCTAAACAACAGCAAAAGGACTGCATACTCACCTAGAAACCACTACTAGATGTTAACGTCAGATCTTAAAATATTCTTCAGTAATTATATTTTAAACATTGAACTCTACAATGCAGGAATGTGGGGCTTCCATGATCGAGACCTGATGCTGCGGAAATCTCTCTATGCACTGATGGATCATGGGCAGGAAAGGGAAGCTTTAAAGCGAAGGTGGAGATGGCAGCAAACCATGCAGAACAAAGAGGTTGGATCAGTTTATCTGTTGCTTCATTATTTTGTACAAAAACGATGGCAGTAGATAACCATAAAACAATTTGGTATTGTGCTTCCTTAAAATATACACTACTACAGGATATTTTAAAAGAAAATGACACTAAGGACACATTACGTAAATGAGAGGTTACAACAAAAACATTTGATACTACTACAAAAATGTTCTGTTTTAAATGAATGAATGAATATTGATTCATTCAAGAATCCTGAAAACAAAAAAAAAGACTTTTGCATGAAAGTATTAAGTAAAGAAACCGATTTCAGCATTGAATAATTGAAAAGCATTGAAAAAAAGGCAAATGAATTGGACAAATTAGACCGGAAAAAAGTTGAAAAGATTATCAAAAAAAAAAACTTAGAAAATTAGGAAATAAAATGATGGTGTAGAATGTTAAGCACTTATGTGACGCATGGTTAACCAACTTGATAAATTTTTCGATTATAGTAGTTAATGTGGGGTGTGTTTGTGAATTTATTTGATTTTTATTATTTCTTTTTTTTTAATGAACATTGGTATGCTTTTGAATCTTTGGATTCTTTTATTTTTAAATGCATTGTTGTTTTTTTCCCACAGCCTGGAAGTACATAACATTTTAATGACCCCAAACTAGCAATAGTAAAAATATTCATAAACTATGTCTCTATTTCAGCCTAATTCTTTGCTTTTGTATGCAGTCGGGGCTGGTTTACACAGAGGAAGAGTGGCAGAAAGAGTGGAACGAGTTGTTAAAACTGGCATCTAGTGAACCCAGGATACACTACAGCACCAATGGCAGCAACGGGTGTGTGTTGTTTTTCTTTTCCTCTAAATGTGAAGTTATAAACAGAGGTTTTCTGGAGTGTCCTGCTCATGCTGTGAGTGTGTTTTGTGTCCCGCAGTGCCGAGTCGCAGGAGGAGCCGGTGTATGAGAGCCTGGAGGAGTTTCATGTGTTCGTTCTTGCTCACGTGCTCCGCAGGCCCATAGTGGTGGTTGCTGACACCATGCTGCGGGACTCTGGGGGAGAAGGTAAAATGATGGCTGAATATTTATATTTTAAGCTACTTTTTACATCGGGAATGACTTTAAGGTTCTTTTAACAATCAAAAAAACATTCTTAATGCAAATTTCCTTACCTTTATTAACAGGCTTAAAGTGTTAATGACCTAAAAGTCCCTTTAATTCAGAATTGATAGGTTTTAAAGGGCACCTATCCTGAAAATCCTATTTTATAAGCGGTTACATCTTTTGGACAGAACTGAGTGTAGGTGTAGCATGTCCACAGTCATATTGGGGTAATATAAAGATAATAAGTCTCTTTTTATATATATATATATTTTTTTTTTCTGATGTTAAAATAGGATTCAAATACATCCCATTTTGAGGCCGACCTCAACGTGACGTAGGAGTCCGGTTTCCCCGCCCACCAAATTGATTGGCAGCTGAATTGATTGCAACATGTCTCCATAGTAACGCGTTTAATCATATCAACAAGACAGGACGTGCACAAAGCAATCGGGATTAAACAATGTCTTCAGCTGTCTGTGATCAGCAGCACCTCAAGAATTGGTTTTTACAACTTTAAAACATTTCTAAAACAGTGCATGTTTGTAATAAAGGCAGTAAAATCACTTTACCACAGCTGTGTGTCCGTACAATTATAAAAGAAGATGCTTCAATCCCGGTTCATGGACTTAAATCCTGTTTATTTTGTACATTAACATAACGGATTTCCAAACAGCAGTGTGTATTATCTCTTTTGCTCTGACAAGCACGTGGGAACGGTGGGCGGGAGAACCAGCTCATTTGCATTAAAGGCACAGCCAACAAAAACAGCTACAAGGTCAAAACAGCTCAAATTTCCCATATACACACAGGTATAATAAATAATTTGATGGGTGTTTTGAGCTGAAACTTTAGACACATTCTGGAGACACAAAAGACTTGTCTTAATCTTGAAAAAGGGGTAAACTCGGTTATGGTTTTGGTTATGCACAAATATTTGAAAAGGGAAAAAAGTGTTCCTATTAAATAACAGATAGAACAAGTAACAATCACATTTCTGTTAAATGTTATTTAGGATTTAAGAAAATACTAATATGAATTAGTGGACTCGCTCCCCCTCTGAGTTATGTTGAATAAAAGTAATCTATACAACTATGCTTGTCTTGCTTTAATACTTTATGTAAAATAGGGTGATTTCACATTAATTGGGACACTCTCTTCCTTGGCCATTTCTATTTTAATCAATTAACATTTTTATTGTATGGGACCAGATAAATGTTTGGCAGGGCATGTAAAAATCTTTACTGCTGACCAAACCAGGCCAGTAAAAAAATAAATTAGTGTTGAGCCTTGTTAAATATATGCGTGAAGTCATGTATGTTTGGGTGTTTGGTCTTATGTTACCGAAAAAATTCTATAACATTTTAGTTTGTCACAATTCATGCAATTAACTACTGATTTATTACTTACCTAATATTAAGATATTGACTGTTTATTTATAGAGTACAATCTAATTTTACATCGATAAGCCTACCCAAAACCTAAACCCAACTTCTACCTTACTAACTATTAATAAACAGCTAATTAGTAGGGCCAGACAGAATCTGTGGACATTTTTTGCCACTGATTCATATTAGTATTTTCTTAAATCCTAAATAACATTTAACAGAAATGTGATTGTTACTTGTTCTATTAGTTATTTAATATGAACACTTTTTTTCCCTTTTCAAACATTGTTTAGAATTTTGTAAAAAATCTGCGGATATATGCAGAATGAGTTTGGGAGTATCATAACTAAAAACGATACTATTATATGAAATAAAAATAATACCTTTTTAACTTGTATTTAATGTTTACAATCCAAATCCAATTAGATTCACTTATTTAGTAAACAAAGCAAGTCTCTCATATAATATACAATATTTTTATATTAGTCAGTAATGCTACTGAAATTAAATTAAAAACTTAATGAATATAAATTTACACACATTTACACAAGTAAATAAATAGACTCAATGATGGATTAAAAATCTGCGGATTTATGCAGAATGATTTTGGGAGTATCATAACTAAAAACTTAATATATGAAATAAAAAAATACTACCTTAACTTTTTTATTTAATGTTTACAATCCAAATCAAATTAGATTCACTTATTTAGTAAACAAAGCAAGTCTCATATAATATACAATATTTTTATATTAATCAGTAATGCTACTGAAATTAATTTAAAAAACTTAATGAATATAAATTTACACAAGTAAATAAATAGACTCATTTCCCGTTATTTCGTCCTTGCTACAACATACCGTTAACGCTACAAACTGTGCATGTAGTAGATCAAATTTAACAACTAAAAACACTTACAGGTTGTGGCTCACGATCCACAGCTTCGTCGGTTGTTGGAGTTTTTAGTCGAATCCAGCACTGAACTGAGATTCTGGAAGCTGACCTTTGTCAAATGCTAGAGCTTTATATATATATATATTTTTTATAATTCTCTGGAGCATAATTAAACTGTAAGCACTTCTCTCTTTGTGTCGTGTTCTTTGGAAGCCCAAATTCAGAAACAGAACAAGCTCTGTGAAAAATAGCAGCATTTGGAATGGCATTTTAGCGTTTTCTGCTACATTACAGCACTACAGCACCTCTGGCCCCGCCCCCTTTGCTGCACGGGGTGTGTGCGCATGGTGAATGCGCGTAACCTGAAGCGTTTGTGATCACATTAACCTGGATGTTTTTTTGGGGGCTTTTTTTGTATTCCCCAAACTTCGTTCACTGTAGGCTTTGCTAAGCTAACACTGTAAAAGCCAATGTCTACCTTTGCATTGAACGTTGAGCATATTACATTCACAGATGTTGTTTATGTTCACACAACTACATTACACATCAAAATGACTGAAAAAGAAAACAGTATATACAAGTTGACCGTTAACATGGAATATTACATTTTACATATATTTTTCTTTCATGCTGCATAAACAAAGCCATGTCTTAAGAGTTTTTTTCTTTGGGTCTGTTGTTTAGCTTTTGCACCAATTCCTTTCGGAGGGATTTATCTGCCTTTGGAAGTACCAGCCAACAAGTGTCACCGCTCCCCTTTGGTTTTGGCATATGACCAGGCCCATTTCTCTGCCCTGGTCTCAATGGAGCAGAAGGACAGTTCCAAAGAACAAGGTGAGGGGAGCTTTATAGGTAACAAATCTGCTCGCTTTTTATGGTGCATGCAGTGTACTGTTTTTGCCTGATAAACCAGTTTTGTAAAGCAAGACTAAACAAATAACTGCAATTTATGAATGCCTGAAAGCATTTATGATGATTCATTTATGACTGTAAATGTGCAGTTTGCCGAATACTGCATTGTGTGTTTGAATATAAGTGAAATACACAGGAAAGTAGCATATTTCAGGGTAGCACTGACCGTTTGTAACCTTTTGTTTGCTAAAAACCTCCACAGTGGTGATCCCTCTGACAGATTCAGATCATAAGATGCTGCCTTTGCACTTTGCTGTGGATCCTGGGGCAGACTGGGAATGGGGCAAAGATGACAATGACAATGTGATGCTAGCAAGGTAAACATTTCAATTGTTTTGTTGTACACTACACTAGTCTTGTCGCCTATCCAGGTTTTAGGAACAACAAATAATAACTTCTAGTTGATCATTTGGTATCAGAAGTGGCTAATATGAAAGGTAAAGGCTTCTAGATTACACTTATTTGACCAAAATAAAATCTGATCATGGCTTGATTTTTAATGATTTAATTAGAACAGGAAGGTCTGACTTTGCTCAGACAAAAGTCTTGTCACTTAACAGAAATAATGTACAGTATAGAATATAAAGTCATGGTGCAGTGGAGAAAGAATGAATATTGTGTTTGACTCCCATGAGCCTGGAGGACTGCATCCATACATCTCTGCAATGACTCAAATCACTTATTAATAAAGTCATCTGGAATGGCAAAGAAAGCGGTCTTGCAGGACTCCCAGAGTTCATTAGGATTCTTTGGATTAATCTTCAATGTCTCCTCCTCCATCTTACCCCACACTTGCTCAATAATGTTCATGTCTGGTGGCTGGGCTGGCCAATCCTGGAGCACCTTGACCTTCTTTGCTTTCAGGAGCTTAGGGTTGAAGTATGAGAGAGCGCTATCCTGCTGAAGTATTTGCCCTCTCCTGTGGTTTGTAATGTAATGGGCAGCTCAAATGTTTTGATACCTCAGGCTGTTGATGTTGCCATCCACTCTGCAGATCTCTCGCATGCCTCCATACTGAATGTAACCCCAAACCATGATTTTTCCTTCACCAAACTTCGACGACAAGACTTTTGTCTGGTAGTGTAGTTTCAAAATGGGAAAACACTTTGCAATAAGGTTGTATTAGTTAGTGTTAGTTAATGCATTTACTAACATGAACAAACAATGAACAATACATTTACTACAGTATTAGTTCTTGTTAATGTTAATTAATGGAAATACAGTTGTTGATTGTTAGTTCATGTTAACTCATGGTGCATTAACTAATGTTAAAAAGCATGAATATGGATGTTAATAATGCTTTATTAAATGTTGAACCATGATTCATAAATGCTTTACAGGTTTTGTTCATTATTAGTTCATGTAAATGCATTAACTAATGAAACCTTATTATAAAGTGTGACCTAAAATGGTTTGTAGCATGAGTTTGCATTCTGAAGTATACCTATATATTATAGCATACCTGAATACAATATGATTTAAGAGATCTGTAATGTTGTATTTGCACAAACATCAACAATTCACAGCTTTTTTTTGTTTATGTTGTTGTGCTCGTCTCTGTCTATGCAACAATGACAGTTGCACCTTTCTTCTCTCCTTGTTTAATTAACTGATTAATTGGAAAGGAATTAGTTAGAAAGCCTCTGCTCGTGCATAAAATGGACCGCATTAGTGAGATACTATCAGATGTCAACAGACAACAGTTTAAACTCGCATGTTTTTTTGAATAAGCAAGAACATACTGTATACACCCACTGGCCACTTTGTTAGGTACACCTTACTAGTACCAGGTTGGACCCCCTTTTTCCTTCTGTACTGCCTTAATCCTTAATGGTATAGATTCAACAAGGTGCTGGAAATATTCCTCAGAGATTTTGGTCCATATTGACGTGACAGCATCACGCATTTGCTGCAGATTTGTCAGCTGCACATCTCCCATTCCACCACATCCCAAAGGTGCTCAATTGGATTGACACCTGGTGACTGTGGAGGCCATTTGACTACAGTGAACTCATTGTCATGTTCAAGAAACCAGTCTGAGATGATTCGCACTTCATGTAATGGGGCGTTATCCTGCTGGAAGTAGCCATTAGATGATGGGTCCACTGTGGTCATAAAGGGATGGACATGGTCAGCAACAATACTCAGGTAGGCTGTGGCATTGACACAATGCACAATTGGTAATAATAGACCCAATGTGTGCCAAGAAAATATCCCCCACACCATAACAACACCACCACCACCAGCCTGAACTGTTGATGCAAGGCAGGATGGATCCATGCTTCCATGTTGTTGATGCCAAATTCTGACCCTACCATCGAACGTCGCAGCTGAAATCGAGACTCATCAGATCAAGCAACAATTCTCCAATCTTCTTTTGTCTAATTTTGGTGAGCCTGTGTGAATTGTAGCCTCAGTTTCCTGTTCTTAGCTGACAGGAGTGGCACCTGGTGTGGTCTTCTGTTGCTGTAGCCCATCTGCCTCTAGGTTGGACGTGTTCAGAGATGCTCTTCTCCATACCTCCATTGTAACGAGGTACTGTTACTGCTATTTGAGTTACTGTTGCCTTTCTATCAACTCGAACCACTCTGGCGATTCTCCTCTGACCTCTGGCATCAACAAGGCATTTGCACCCACAGAACTGCCACTCACTAGATATTTTTTCTTTTTCAGACCATCTCAACCCTAGAGATGGTTGTGCACAAAAATTCCAGTAGATCAGCAGTTTCTTAAATACTCAGACCAGCCCGTCTGGCACCAACAGCCACGCCACGTTCAAAGTCACTTAAATCACCTTTCTTCCCCATTCTGATGCTCGGGTTGTCTGGACCATGTCTACATACCTAAATGTATTGAGTTGCTGCCATGTGATTGGCTAATTAGAAATTTGTGTTAACAAGCAGTTGGACAGATGTACCTAATAAAGTGGCCGGTGAGTGTAGTTTACAGCTAGAAAAAAAGTTAAAGGGATAGTTCATCCAATTTCTCACCTTTCAGTTGTTCCAAACCTGTTTGAGTTCATTTATGTTGATTCAAAGGAAGATGTTTTGAAGAACACTGAAAACCTGACTTCCATAGAAGGAAAAACAAATACTGTGGAAGTCAATGGTCACAGGTTTTCCATTGTGTTCAACAGAAGAAAAGAAGCTCAAACAGATTTTGGTGCAAGTGAGTAAATGATGACAGAATTTTCAGTTTGGGTTGACTATACTTTTAAGTCTGAAGTAAAATGTCCTGAAGAGTTTAAAAGCACAAATTTCTAGCTTTCATTTTAACTGAAGCACTTGTATTAGAATCGTTTTGCAGAATTTCATGCTCGTTTATATAAACTGAAGGATGAGACAAAATTATTTCCTGTTCAGCAGACGTCAAAGATGCCATGCAGAGATTTCACTTGTTTTAAACCAAGAACATTCCTGTAATTGTTGTGTTGTGTGAGCATACCAGATGTGCTCAGAAAAAAAATGTTTTCAGAGTATTCTGATTATTTTGACCATGCAGCGCCAAATGACTCAGCTCTGACTTATTTACAGCAGAGTTAAGTAATGTCTGAGCATAATGACGGCATTAGCCCTGTGGAGCCTGCTGGGACTGTGCCCTGTTGGCCAACACTCAAGATTAGCAACTTTCGTTCTCTAATGCAGATTATCCTAAATGCTTGCTATGAATGGAACACAGAAAAGCTCTCTTACTGTTGAGGGTTGTAGTTCCCTCTCATTCAGTTTTCACATTTGTTATGCTGTTGTAGATTTGACCTCAAATGTTGTCTTTTGCAAATTTTATGTACTTTCATAAATGTTCCTGATTTTTTTTGCTCTTGTTCGTCATTTTTAGATTCTGCATTTGCAGCACATTGAATTGCTCTGATCTGCTTGTTGTTTGGTTTCAGTGTAACCTTATCTCTGGAGGCCAAGCTCCATCTGCTGCATTGCTACATGACTGTCACCTGGCTTCCTCTGCCCTGTGAGGTACAGGTGAGCTTCCTGTTTGTTTTTTTTATTGTTATTTTTTCTGTGTTTTTAGGTGTTCTTTGTTTGACATGCTAACAACAATTGAACTGCTTTATTGTGAAATGTCAAAATGAAATCTTTTGTGAACAAAAAAGTTCACTGCATGCCCTCTGGATACTATAAATATTCAGTGCATCCGGAAAGTATTCATAGCGCTTCACTTTTTCAACATTTTTTATTTTTTTTTGCTACAGCCTTATTCCAGAATGAATTAAATTCATTTATTTCTTCAAAATTCAACACACAATACCCCATAATGACAATGTGAAAAAAGTTTTTGAAATTGTTGCAAATTTATTAAAAATAAAAAACCTGAAAAATCACATGTACAGAAGCCTTTGCTCAATAATTTGTTGATGCACCTTTGGCAGCAATTACAGCCTCAAGTCTTTTTGAATATGATGCCACAAGCTTGGCACACGTGTCTTTGGGAATTTTTGCCCATTCCTCTTTGCAATACTTCTCAAGCTCTATCAGGTTGGAAGGGAAGGGACGGTGTACAGCCGTTTTCTGATCTCTCCAGAGATGTTCAATAGGTTTAGATCTGGGCTCTGGCTAGGCCACTCAAAGACATTCACCAAGTTGTTGTGAAGCCACTCCATTGATATTTTGGCAGTGTGCTTTGGGTCATTGTCCTGCTGGAAGATAAACGGTCACCCCAGTCTGAGGTCAAGAGCACTCTGAAGCAGGTTTTCATTCAGGATGTCTCTGTACATTGCTGCATTCATCTTTCCCTCTATCCTGACTAGTCTTCCAGTTCCCGCTTCTGAAAAACATCCCCACAACATGATGCTGTCACCACCACGCTTCACTGTAGGGATGGTATTAGCCTGGTGATGAGCGTTGCCTGGTTTTCTCCAAATGTAACGCCTGGCATTTACTCCAAAGTGTTCAATTTTAGTGTCATCAGACCAGATAATTGTGTTTCTTGTGGTCTGAGAGTCCTTCAGATGCCTTTTGGCAAATTCCAGGCGGGGAGTGGCTTCCGTCTGGCCACTCTACCATACAGGCCTGAATGGTGGGTTGCTGCACAGATGGTTGTCCTTCTGTAAGGTTCTCCTCTCTCCACAGAAGAACGCTGGGGCTTGGACAGAGTGACCATTGGGTTATTGATCACCTCCCTGACTAAGGCCCTTCTCCCCCAATCACTCAGCTTAGATGGCCGGCCAGCTCTAGGAAGGGTCCTGGTGGTTCCAAACATCTTCCACTTACGGATGATGGAGGCCACTGTGCTCATTGAAACTTTCAGAGCAGCAGAAGTTTTTCTGTAACCTTCCACAGCCTTGTGCCTCGAGACAATCCTGTCTCAGAGGTCTACAGACAATTCCTTTGTCTTCATGCTTGGTTTGTGCTTTGACATGCACTGTGAACCCTTCGACCTTAAATAAACAGGTGTATGCCTTTTTCAAATCATGTCCAATCAACTGATTTACCACAGGTGAACTTCAATTAAGCTGCTGAAACATCTCAAGAATGATCAGTGGAAACAGAATGTACCTGAGCTCAATTTAGAGCTCCACGGCAAAGGCTGTGAATACTTGTGATTTTATTTTATTTAATTTTTTTAAAATGTATTATTAATAAATTTGCAACCATTTCAAAAACTCTTTTTTTTCACATTGTCATTTTGGGGTATTGTGCATAGATTTTTGAGGTAATAAATGAATTTAATCCATTTAATTCAACCCATAAGGCTGTAACATTAACAAAATGTGGAAAAAGTGTAGCGCATTGAATACTTTCCAGGTGTACTGTGCATGAGTACTCTCAGATATTGGTGTGTATGTTAAAATATTTAATATTATTATGCTATGAAACTGACATGGAAATTGAAAGTGACCAGGAAAACCTGAACATTTTCTGGAATCTGAAAAAAAAATAATGTAACTGCATAATAAAATAAAAAATGTACATATGTATCAACTTGTAATTTCCCTCATGTTTTTTTATATGTCAAAATTTACTATTTAGGATAAAACTACATATTTTTGTATGTACTGTATATTTTTTGTGTGTATTGATTAAAAATAAATTAATCAGATATTATATCTGACTTTGAACTTATTTGTTTTGAATAGTAATGAAATAAAATGCAAATAATATTATTTAAAAGAAAATGACCAATTTGAGCAATTATATGCATCAAATCTTTTTAAAGTTATTTAATTTAATTTACTTTTTGGAAGAATCATCAAGTAACTTGGCCCCTTGAAAAAAAATATTATCTTAGTCCTAAATGCTTTTTATTTTGTATTATAGCTGTATAATCTAGAAAAGGGGTGCCCAAACTCGGTCTTGGAGAGCCAGTGTGCTGCATATTTTAGTTTCAACCTCAATTAAACACACCTGAACCTGCTAATTAAGCTCTTTCTAGGTATACTAGAAACTTCCAGGCAGGTGTGTTGAAGGAATTTGGAGCTAAACTATGCAGGACAACTGCCCTCCAGGACCTAGTTTAAACACCCCTGATCTTGTCTGACAGGTCTTTTTTGTTGTTTAAATTCACAGCAGGCCCCACTGGCACAGCCAGAGTCACCAACAGCATCTGCAGGAGAGGATGCCCGCACCCCACCTGACTCTGGAGAATCCGATAAGGAGTCCGTTAGTAGCAGTTCCAATGGAAACGGTGACAGCAGTACTACTGGAACTAGTGGGACAACAGGCAAAACCAGTGGTGGATCTTCCAGCTCCTCAAGCTCATCCAGCAACAGTTCAGGAGGAACCACCGGCACAATTGGAAAGGAGAAGGGGAAGAAAGATAAAGAAAAGGATAAGGACAAGAAGCGTGCAGACTCTGTTGCCAACAAACTGGGAAGCTTTGGCAAGAGCCTGGGCAGTAAGCTGAAGAAGAATGTTGGGGGCCTAATGCCAGGGAAGAATGCAAGTGGAACTGGAGGCAAACAAGAGGGTCAGGAGAAGAAGAAAGGCTCTCTTAGAGGCCGTAAGGGGAGTAAGGACAGCTCTCCTTCCATTCAAACTGGCTCCGAGGACTCTGGGAAAGGCTCACCCTCCTCAACCAGCGAGCGGCAAAACGGAGGCTACTCTTCGGAAAGTGACCCTTTCAAATACAGCTCGGATGTGAAAGTGAGTCTTAGCATCCTTCGATCTGCTATGCAAGGTGAAAGGAAGTATATCTTCTCTGCGCTCCTTACCACCAGCAACCGGCAGCCGTTCCAGGAAGAAATGATTCAGCGCTACCTGGTTGATGCAGAGGAACGCTTTCATGCAGAACAGGAACAGAGAAGGGAAGCGGAACGGAAAGCAGCAGGAGGTCTTGCGCCGACTGCTGGACCCCAGATGAAGAAGGACGCACCTGAGCTAAGCTACAGAGGTTTTGGAAGCAAAGAGGAAGTTACCGACAGCTCGCCTCCGAATTTTAATGCGTTGAAATCGTCCTCTTTCAGTCCTGTGATTTACTCTGGTGTGGTCCCAATCCCGAGGCACACCTTTATTGACCATTCTCCTACCCCAATGACACAGCATCTCCATATGCATCATGGTTATATGGATACACGACGGCAGCTGGCAGGAGGATCACCATCGTCTTACCCAGGTCTGCCTCCTTATGCTACTCTCCCCAGACATTGCCCTCTAGCACAGGGCCCGCCTCATGCCCAGTACCACCCGCCCTCGTCCAGCTTGGGAAGCCCATCCCGTATCATCACCCCCTGCCTGACGTCTTTTCCGCAAGAGCATGACCCAATTGATTATCCAAGCGAACCCAGCGGAACCTACACAAACGGCTTGCGGGACTTGCGCTCTACTTTGGACAGTCGAAACGGGCCGATGCCCGTGAGGCATTACTCCTTAGGCAGTGCGGGTGGCCTGGCCAACTTGCAGTCCAGCAAATGCCGAACGCCTACGTGCAATTACTATGGCCACCCGGAGACGGGCAACTACTGCTCGTACTGCTACAGAGAGGAACTGAAGAGACGGGAAACAGAGCCAGCCATCCACAGGTTTTGAATGGACAATCGTTGGCCTGTTCCTCTCATAATGGACTCATTGGAGCACGCCGTGTGAGCCACATCATATCCTGTTTGTGTGGATCTTGCTTTAAAACATTAGATCGGCCTTTCTGAACCAGGTTATTAAGACT